>NW_015638992.1:465932-478204 GCF_001515625.1 Sinocyclocheilus rhinocerous
ACACAAAAAACACACGAAGAAGCAAACGAAGTGGAAAAACAAGCGCATAAGGGAGTTTCGTGAAGCATATCGCATTTAACGAAAGCGTGTGTTTCCACGGCGATGAAATACTGGCGTGACGGGGGACGACAGCGACGGCGGAGACGAGGACGAAAACAAATAAACTGAAAACTTTTTTCTCTTTTGAAAAACGCTATATACCGAACACTTTGGAAGAACAGTGCATGGCTGGGACTGGTAGAGTTCGCTAAAGCAAAAGACGGATCCATGCACATATCAAAAGACAGCCGTAGCTTTTACTCGCGTGGAATAATGAGGGTTTAACGATAAAATGTGTATATGCCACTGACGCAGTATAACGAACTCTCTTTCTCTCACCCGTAGGGACCAGAGGACCAAATCTTTTTCATCTCTGTCGGTACCGTAACCGTGTACAATATTACCACCGAACGATTATCTTACGCTACATACATGCTACTTCGTATAATATGCCAATTAAGAGTTAGACACAATTAATTCAGGGTGTATAGTGTAGGTTTATGGGGACTTGGGGTGTGTTTTATTGAAAACCTTTGACGAAAAACTAGTTTGCAGGTTATGGGCGCAAAACAGTCTAAAGGATATTGATAGATTATCTTTAGTGGGGTATTTTAGGCTCTTGTTATAGACTATGAAGTGTGTTGATATTGATTTGGGCACATTCGGAATTGCTGTTCATCGCCACGTCTCGTTTCAGAAAGCTGCCAGGTGGAGAAAAGGGCATTCGATCCATCACGATATCATTTAATTCATGCATCATACTGTAAACAATTGACCACAGCAAACACAACTACACATGGATATTTTTGCCAAAACAGCTTTTGTTTTTGAGCTACACAGATTCACAAGGAAACATGTACCACCAAAACTCCCAGTGGCTGTTTTTAACGTTGAAACTGAGGATTTCATAAAGTCTCATTTATCTTTGGTTTATAGACTTAATTTTTTTTTTAATTGGTCAGCTTACCAAGTATTTAATTGTATTTTATTTGTTAATAAAATAACAGTACACATTACTGACAATGTATCTGTATTTTATTTAATGTAATTTAATTTTATTATTTTAATAAAATAAAAGTACACAGCAATTCTTACATTAACATCACTGACAATTTATCTGTTTTTATTTTATTTTATTTAGTTTAATTTAATTTTGTCAGCTTACCAAGTACAAGGCAGGGCTTACATTAAAATTACTCTTAATTTATTGTTTTTTTTTTCCATTTATTTATTTATTATTTATGTATTTTTTTTTTTAATCAAATAAAAATACGCTGCCTGTCATACATTAACATTACTGACAATTTATCTTTATTTATTTTATTTTATTCCGTTTGGTTTTATTTAATTTCATTTGTCAGATGACCAAGTACACAGCATGACGTACAAATTACTCTCATTTGATTGATTGATTTATTTATTGATTTATTTATTCATTCATTCATTCATTTATTCTTTTTTTAATAGAATAAATAATACACAGCAAGTCTTACTGTCATTTCATCTGTTTTTTTATCACATTGTATCTTGTATATTAGCTTGCTGACTGCTAATGTGTAAGTTGCATTAAATATGTTAGTTTGAAATAGTGCTGAATACCCAGCGATTAAACTAATGCTATTGATACAGCACGATCACCATTTAAAACAATTTAATTGAATTGTAGCTCCAGCTACTTCTGTACTGTGTTCCCCAAACACGAGAGCATCTGACGATAACAGAGGCTTTACCGAATCCTCCGAAATGAGGTTAAAAACAGCCACAGAATGAAGTTTTGCAGCTTCACGCTGCAGTGACGTTTCCATTGTGAGAACAGGTTGTTTTGAGATAGAATTCAGGAAAACCTTTCATTTAGAAGCAGCCTAAAACGTGCCATAGTAACGCTTCGAATTTGTTTCAGTGGCTTACACTGATATGCTGTGTGCCAGAAGGGCCTTCTAGAACATTTATATTAGACAAATCAAACCATAAAACACAGCACACAGAGAGATCAGCAGTCTCTGAACATTTCTATAGCGTTGAGAGACACTTTTAAAGACAGTAGTTCTCCCCTATTCATGCTTTATTCAGGTATTTCACGTGTGATTACACTTAAATGAACTTCGTAATTGCTCATAGTTACACTGTATTGTGCATGCCTATGTAAATGTAGTACTTATGTAGAGCCAGGCCACAGTTACGGCCTAAACGACTGAGAAAAAGAAGAGAAGTGATGTAAAGGAACAAAAATGTATGAAAAAATAGTGTTTAGAGGTGAAAACGTATAGAAACAAACCAGCGAGGCCACATCACCACCGCAAAACATGGTAACATTCGTTTTAAAGTCAACATGAAATCAAAATTGAACCTGTTTGCTTTCTAAATACACGTTTCTAGTCTTATTTTGAACGACTCCGCAGTGCACATAATTGCAAATGATTAAATACATTCATGTTTACTTAGAAATACGGCACATTACGGAAGTAAAATGGGTCGCAAATGCCGTTCCATGTTGACTTTGACATCATGCTTAGTTGTTTTAGACCCACAGAAACGTAAACGTTTTGGACCAAACCTGTTATGTTGATAGCAGGATTTTTTCATGCACAGCCTGCCATGATCAGTCGACCGTGCAAATGTGCCACGTGCCACGACAGCACAATTTCCTCCAATCAAAACAAGCGATACTTTCTCTGTGCCGTCGTCCCATTCATATTTTGTCAGGAAACGAGAAACGCTGCCTCTCTTCTAGTAGTTTACGTTCTTGAAGCTAATATGACTGGACAGCACATTTCACTCTGGATCTTGAAAAGTGGTCAGTCTCTCGCTTAATATTCAGGGGACAAAGTGGATCTTAAGTGCTTTACAGGTCAAACAAAGTACATGATTTAATATTAAGGCAGAAATTAGCAAAGTTTTGATGGGTGGATCGCCATATGGTTAATGTGACTGATGTGTCAACACAAAACATGAATCAGTTATCAGTTATCAGACAGGTTTCCCTTTAGAAATGGGCGAGTTTCCTGAAAACGTATTCAACAGGACAATAAAAATAAATAAGTAAATATGTTTAGAATATGTTTAAATGTATTTATTTATACTATACATATATATGATACAATAAATAAATTTTTTAAAAATTCTTTAAAATTCTTAAATATAATTTAAGAATTTTTTTTTGAATATTGTATCATATGTATAGCATAAATAAATACATTAAAAAAAATATTTTAAAAATTCACACACACACACACACACATATATATATATACAGTATATGATATGTTAACAGCAATTCTGAGGACCAATGTGATATTTTGAAATTAAGCACATTTTCCAGTCATGCAAATTCTCATTACTGTAATGCAAAATCCATTATTATGAAGTCATCATTATATTATTGTTAAGTTTTGTAATTGACATTATTCTCAGTTGTTATTTGCTTCTCATTACTGTAATAATATCCAAAATAAAAAGCGGAAATACGATAATAAATATAACGATAATCAGATAATAAATTAACCACAAATGCTATAATGGTGTATGAGTACTTACCTTTAATTTTTTCCTATAATGAGCATGAGATTTTTATTTCATTATGTTAATGAGAATTTGGTACAAAAATGTCCTTAATTGTCTTTTAAAATAATGTCGCAAAAAAAAATCGTAATGGTCTTAAAATAGACTTTTATTTTTCATCCCTAATATGGAATGGATCATTAAAACTAGTTGGAGTCCAGCAGGGTCCATAAACACACGCACACACACACACATATATATATACGGCTAATAGTTGCACAAACATTCCAGTTCCTATCGCTCAAGCGGGACGTCTGCCATCTGTCTGTCTGAGCTCAAATTAGTGATCAGGGACAGAGCAGCTTTTCAATTAAACACCGATCAGATGATCACAGCGGAAGGTCACTATATAATCAACATTCAAGGGCACAATTCTGTTCACTTTGACATCTTCCATTCATTCTGTTTTTTAATATTGTAAAACTGACCTGGTAACTGTTAAGTGACGTCATCATTCTAAGACGGGGACCCAGCGAGATCATAGGTGTGTTTGGAAAAGCACACTAACATACTCCTCATACTATTTTTGCAGTATGCATACTGTTCTACGTTTATCAAATACACAGTATGCAAAGCAATACCCTAGCAAGCGCATAGCAATGAATTAAAATCAGTATTATACACTGTAAAAAATGCATTTTCGAAGATGTAAATAACAACTAAGATTATTATTAACTAGTTTTTATTAACTAAGATTATTGGAGCATGTTTTAAAAGATAATACGATTTCATTTTTCTACTTCAATATTTCATGTTTAATTCAATGTGTTACTTGCCATTTCTTTTTGTGAAATTGACTGTCTACGTCTATTTTTTTTAGTGTCGTTAACTAAAACTAAAACCATAAAAACATTTTTGTTACTTTAAATAAAGTAAATATTAGCTGAATAAAATAAAATACACAATAAAAGTGATAAAAACACAAGAAAATTACTAAATTAGTTCAAATTAAAATTAAACCATATAAAACACTATGCAAAAAATAAAAACTAATTCAAAGATTAACAAATATATATATACGTATATATAATCTTAATTATACAAAAACAACACTGATTCACACAGAACACCTTAGCAACCACATAGCAACACCCTAGATACCATTGCAGAAACGTTTGCATTGATACCACATTTTCATAATTAAATATACTACTAGCCTATTTTTACAAATGCGCTGGAAAAGAAATGGTGTTTTCACTGCTAGTAAATTTTCACAAATAATTACAAAGAAACGGCAAGTAGCACATTAAATACATTTTGAAGTAGAAAAACTGAAAGAAGTATTTTCTTGTAAAACATACTTCAGTTATTTTTATTTACAATTTTGAAAAATCATTTTTTTACAGTGTGTTTGAAACTTATTGCATACTGCATGACAGACTGACATTTCAAACAAAAAACAGTACGAAGTATGCAGTGTGCATTAAGCAGTGTATACTAGTATTCCGTTCCAAACAACAGAACATTCCTAGTGGTGCAGCAGCTGATCCATGCACATGGCACATGCAATTATTTTGTCCGGATATTTCTAAACCTGTGGCTCATACATGCTGTACAAACATGAATTCTCATGCTCTATTTCAATTTTTATTCTATTTATTGCCAAAAAAAGAGAAAACTAGTTCTTCTTTCATAGCTTGCCCTGCCTATAGTTCTTTAAATCACTCTTTGTGCATGCTATAAATTGCTAGAGACGTAGAAACATTTTTGTAGTAAAAGACATAGAAAACATAAAAATGCACCATTTTTTGGTTTTGATTTTCAAGCAGTACCTCCTCGGGTAACGGTCAAAGCTTCAAGGCGACTAGCGGAGGTCACGCTCTGTAGTCTTCGAGCGTGCTATCATGCAGTAAGGATATCATGGGAACATAGCACTGCGTTTGGACTCGCTGGACATGCTCTTCAGGGTTTGGGCTGTTTTGGGAGTATGTTTTACAAACTGTGTTTTTTATTCATACGATGTTACTACCTGAACTAAGCCATGTCCTCTTCCTTCATACTCCCCATATACTGCCATAGTCCTCTGCTAGAGCCAACGCTGCATACAGTATCCAAACATACAAACCTCAAGCTTTCCATCCACGTTTGCTTTTCTTTCCCGCGTCTTTGATGGAATGATTTGTTCCAGCCAATACTCCGAATGTTTTGTACAGAAGAAAATGGTTATAGATTAATCTACTGGTATGATATTCCTATGAATGGTTCTCTTTATATATGTCAAGGTAATGAATGCGAAGGGACGGGCTCATGAAATCTGTATTTGCTGGGGATATTGATAGCACAGAACGCTTCTTTCAGGTACAATGGGGAGTTGCGCAAAAGCTCCCGGCGTTTTCTGTCGCGACTGATCCGGGATCAGCTCTACGTGTGAGCTGGAGTCCAACACGAGACCTGGATCGGCGACAGAAAACAACTCGGGTCGGCTTTGCTATGGACGATTGTGTTATATCTTAGGGTTTCTTAGCACAATATACAAACAGATGTAAGCTAAATATTGAATCTATGTTTAAATGCTATGGAGGGAAGTGTGGGACACGACCAGATGTTCCCGTAGCGTCTGTACGATGAGTTTAAGCCCTTCTCTGGAGGTGTAAAGGAGCAAACCTTCCTTTTCGTTTCATTTTTGAACAACAACGAACCAGTTTTGTCCCATTAGCTTCCCTCTTGAACTTGCTGCTTTGACAATTAAATGTGTAAAAGGTTTTAATTACGGTGATCTATTTATTGTTTTGCTCATTTATTTATTTGATGATTTTTATTATTAGAATTTGATCATTTGCATTGGTTTATTTATATATTTATGTATGCACTTTAAGTTTATCATTTGACATAATATGTATAAATGATGCTTATTGGGGCTTTTTCTGTCTTTCTTCTTTTTTCAATTTTACAATAAAAATGATAAATGCTTACCAGCACTCTCGGGTCATTGTGTTGATGCAGTCGCAATGGAATCATAGTGAAAGGATGGAATGAATTCTGTTTAAAAGTAAAAAATAATAATAATAATTAAAAATAAATAATAATAAATGGGGAAAATAGCACAAATCAATATTTAAAATTAAAATAAAACTTTAATTATTTTTTTGTCATCAGGATGTAAGACATAAGTACTATATGTGTGCAGGATGCATGCACACAATACTCAACATTAACATTACATTTTAATAGGATATATATAGCCTATATATATATATATATATACTGTGATCATATTTGAGGTCTTTTTGACGACATGGACCACAAACAAGTTTCACTAAGTGTTAATAAAAATAAATAAATAAAAAGTAGTTTTAGTCATTTTATACCAGGGCTATTTGTTAACTAAAGCTAAAACTATTTTTTTTTAAATGTTACTTATAAAATTAACCTTAATATTAAAAAATAATAATAAATAAATAATTTTTAATTAAACTTTAAACATTTTTCATTTCATTTCATTTAATTTACTAAACTAATTCAAACTAAATAAATAAATAAAATAAAAAAAACATGTTTAAATGTTGTAAGACAAAAACACAACAAAATTACTAAAGCCCAAATCTAATTTAAAATATTAACAAAAACGATATAATAATATAAAATGTGTGCTTATAATGAAGTTTGTATCTACCTTCATTGTGTTGAAAACGGCTTGGACATTCAAAATATCTTTTCATTTTGGGTTGAACTAAAAGAGAATAAGTTTGAGATGTTGCCTCCCGTCCTTTAAAATACGGAATCGTCCCGTATTTAAAGGTAAAATGATGCGTCCCGTATCAAACCAATACGGGATGCGATTTGTCCCATATTTTACAAATGCCAACACATAGTTGAATCAACAAATAAATATTTTTAGTTTAGTTTTCAAACTAAAATGGGGTCTGCAGCGTTTTCAAAAGTCTCCGTTTTCGACCTCGAAAACGCCGGAGTAGTGTAAACGATAGGGAGCCCGGTCTCATGAAAATGCGTATAAATAGTACGCCAAATAAAAACGAAAACTCATGGTATTGATATGCAAAAATGGACTTTGGCGTGCATATGATACGCACGTGTTTGGCGTGCATATAATACGCAGTTTTCGCGTGCATATGATATGCAATTTGTTGGTGTGTATATGACATGCAGTTTTCGCGTACATATGATACGCATCTACCCCACAACCATTATCCTACCCATCGCGTAGCATATACACAAGTCCATTTTTGCGTATATCAATACCACGAGTTTTAATTTTTATTTGGCGTACTATTTATATACACTTTCATGAGATCGGATAGGCGTAACTGTAGCAAAAGTTATGCGTTTTAAAACGAAAATGCACTAGTGTAAACGGGGCCTCAGAAGCCCTTTCACGCGACCACAGCATGCAGTAAACCTGCGCGGTTTTAAAACATCTAGGACCTCACATCTGCCCTTTGAACACAAGGCTCTCCAGATGTAGGGCTGAATGGGAAAGTTATCAATGTGTCTGTCCAGTAACTAATGATGAATGTGCAGTTTGCAGAGAAGCATTTCAGTTGCTCACGGACTGACTTAAAGGGATAGTTACCCAAAAATGAAAATTGTGTCATCGTTTACAAACCCACAAGTTGTTCCAAACCTTAATAATTTCTTTCTTCTGTTGAACATAAAAGAAGATACTTTGAAGAATGTGGGTAACCAAACAGTTTCTGGTCCCCAATGACTCTGATAATATTTTTTCCCTACCTTGGAAGTTACTGAGGACCAGAAGATGTTTAGTTACCCACATTCTTCAAAGTATCTTCTTTTGTGTTCAACAGAATAAAGAACTTTATGCAGGCTAAGAACAACCTGGGTAAATTGTGACAGAATTTAAATTTTGGGGTGAACCATACCTTAAAAGTGACAGACACATCTGTGCTAAGGTATAGGCCTATTGTTTTATTAAAATTTGGATAGTCTGTTAATATAATATTCCATACATTATCAGAGCTTGGTAGACATAATTATTATATTTTAAACATTATTAGACATGAATTAACAGATTATAATTAATGTTAGACCCTATTTATTAATTTATCATTTATATTAATCATAAATATATCATAATAAATAATCAAAAATATCATATACAATTTGGCATTTTAAAAAGTTGTATAAAATGCTAAATTATTTAGATAAAAATGGGACAAATAAATGTAGACCTAATTTAAGCAAATGAATAATAAAATAAATAAATAATAAAAATTCATCCCATCCAGGCAACAGCTGCAGAACTGTCAAAAAAAAATTAAATAATAAAATAATAATAATTATAAATAATCCAATTTAAAATAGCAATATTAATATGTTCTGTCGGAAGTTTACATAGCCTACTTGAGCATGGTTTTTTGTTTTTTTGGAGGGGAGGGGGGGTGAATGGGTGTCCCTTATTTTGCCTAGCTTAAGGTGGTAACCCTAGATGTCATCTGCAAGGAGAAAGTTACATCAACACTTTTAGTCAATGAACTAAAGTTTCCTTTCCTTTGAATGTGGCAGATATCAAAAGACAGTGACTCGGTGGCTTCTTCAATACATTTTCAATTATAATGAAGGGACTGATGTGGTGGATGACTGAAGGCATCAGTTCATCTTTATTACCGTCAGTTAATGAGAATCAATCTCACTCTCGTCTCATCTGAACTCTCTCAGGGTCACAGATTATGAATTAGAATTCTCCTAATGAACTGTCTTAATGTGACCGTCTGTGAGACTATCTCAAGCTTTTCTTAGCAGAAGGTGAAAGTCTGACATGAGTTAAAAGTTTAAGGGCAGCGGCCCGTGAGCGATATGAGACTAAATACGACGGGAGAGCGATAAACGGACAGATTGATTGTGTTGAAGCATGAAGGACAAGCATCGCGTCTGCTGCATCCTTATAAATCCTGTCTGTGGAGTAAAAAACATCTGAAGTTAAATAAGTTTGACTCTACGACTGAAAATCCAACAGATCACGCTTTATTCAAGGTAAACCACCACTGAGGAAGCACAGCGTTTCTTCACAGGTAGGCTATTTGTCAAAATACACAACACACACTTCCGTTTTGAGGATAAACACGGTTTGGCATAAACCTAATGAGTTATGTTAAAAAGTTGGCTATATACTTTATTAACAGCGTGTGTTACGCCCGCTACTACAGCAGATACCAAAGACGCAGATCGTAACAGCGTGTCATGATTTTAGTTTGTCGAAGCACATGATTAGCATGGGTGCGTCGCGACTAGCATGCTAGGATGCTACACGATAAAGGTTGAAGGCCGTCTAATTTAAATCAATAGTTTATAATGCTAGTTTCAAAGTTAAACAGTGTCTTAATCTTTCATATTTAGTACATTTAACCCCTTTTATGCCGGTTAATTGAGCCTTAATGAAATGTTTGTGTTGCTTGATTTTAAACACGATGGATTGAGTATTAATTGAGAAAATGTTAGCCAATTGCTTTTTCATCTACTTCTTCGAAAATATTCTTAAAATGTGGTTTAAACCAAGAAAAAGACAATTTAAATGGCTCATGTCTCTGAAATACTATGTTTGTACGTTGCCTTTACTAAAAGATTGCATGTCCAGTATTTGTAAAATATGTTTTTGTCTTGTTACTGCTATACTGTGAATAAATTGATTTATTCAAGGTAAACCACCATTGAGGAAGTACATCCATGTCGGGGATTCATATACACCTAGGATGCTTCGAGGGTGAGTAAAACACGAGCCAATTTTCATTTTTGGGTGAACTAACCCTTTCATCAATCCAGTATGTCTTTTATTGACTTTAGGCCATCGTCACAACTATTGAGTAATATTTGCTTGACAAAATGTGTTGTGTGTGTGTGTGTGTGTGTGAATTGCTTGTGTCACTGAAATTATACATTGCTTTTGGTAAAAGATTGCATAAATATGTCTAGTATACTTGTAAAATGTGTTGTCTTTTTTTTTTGTTACTGTGAAGCGAGTTGTGAATATTCTGAATATATATTGATTCATTCAAGGTAAACCGCAATTGAGGAAACAATGCATCTATGTTGTTCCTTTTCTAATCATTCTCATTTTCAGGAGTATTACATATACTCTACTGTTTGTCAAGAAATTTTCATTTAAAAAAAAATTAATTACAAAAAAAAAAAAACAGACATTTAAGCCTCTGGTGCCCTTTGTTTGTTTTTGACTAAAAAAATGTAGTTTTTTTGTTTGTCTTGTTTTGTTTTTAATTAGGCCTAAATGGTAGGAGACTTGGTAAAGGTTTTGGCACTTGCTATGTGAATGCAAAAAAATGATGGACACGATTTAAAAAGGTTGAAAAAATAGTAACTCTTGTACTCCTTGCGGTCAAAAATGACTGCATTGGAAAAGCATGGAATAAAGAAATTCGTCCAGTGGAAATATTTTGTACTGTTCACAAACAAAATCTTACTGAAAGCTCATTTTTGTGATATCAACCTCAAATTTGGAACACAACTTGTTTAGATTTGTGGCTTTTATTTTCTCACAGTTTTAGAGTAAAACATGTTTTGAAAAATTTATAATATTTACCATTTCAAATTTGAAAATATTTTTGTGCATTTTTCATAACAAACCTCTTTAACTTTTTTATATTTTGCTTTATTTATTTTTTTTGTTGAGATTGAAATATTAAATAAAAAATTTCACTGAAGAAAATAAAACCCTAATCTTTGTCCGCCTCATGAGGAGCATCAGAGAGTTAAAGCTGAAAACTGTCTCATATCAGGTTGCACATACTATTATTTGTGCATAATCCGCTGTGCAGTGAGTGACGCGGGCTCTGCGGAGGAAAACTGGAGCAGATATCAGATGTGTGTTTGTATGGCGAAGGATCTCTCTGCTCTGATGAAGTGTTCATTTGCTCGTCGCCGTTTTGCTGAGCTCTGCAAACCAAAGTGCTGAGTCTCTGCCATCGCCACTCCATCCCGATCAGATTTTAATCAACAAAAACTTTGGTTTGGACAGCTCTCCCACAAACATCTCATCACAACGGCACTCCATACATCTCACTAACAGCCCCATTAGATCAGAATGTATTTCTCTTTGAAGAAGAAGACAAGAAAAATCAATCCCCTCCTGCTATTCTCTCCATCATTTGTAAAGAGATTGTTAAAATGAGACATTGATCTGGTTACGATCTCTTTATCAGGGACATTAGTCTGAGGTGGTGACCTCTAGATATCTAACTAGCAATAGTAAATGTTAATATGCATAAAGGTTTGTCCTTAGACCAGCCTAACCGTAATCACAGAAAAGTTTATGTGGCAGACAAATACCACTGTGATTTATGAGATCTAGATTTAATATTTCAGCTGACATAAAATTAGTATCACAAATCTCAGAGGAACACCGCATTCACTGAATGAATCACACCACCTTAGTTCTGCCTAAGAATATCTCCGGATGTAAATTTTGACATGTCATTGAGCAAGAAATGCCAGGGGTTACAGGGGTAAAAATATAATTTCCAACCCATTGATTTCCATTGGTCAAGTATCTCTTACCCTATAGTGCCACTGTGTGGTTGAATGCACAATTTAATTGTTTCATTTGTCCAGTCTACACATATTTTTATATAGAAATAGATGTATTGTATGTTTGGACCGTTTAATCACGCTTAAAAATGCTGTTGTGTTAGACTTAGTGTCTGTATCCGCATACCTCAAATTCCAAATTTTCTGTTGTTGTTTGTTTT
>NW_015638992.1:478241-482194 GCF_001515625.1 Sinocyclocheilus rhinocerous
TTGTTGTTGTTGTTTTGGTCAGTGTCTTTTATTCTTTTATTTATTGGTCGTTCATTTGACTTTTTTTTTTTTTATTGTTTTTTGTTTGTTTGTTTTTGGTCAGTGTTTTTTTTTTTACTTTTGGATATTTCAAAAAATGTCTTTTAGCCTATTTAACTTTTGGTGCTTTTATTATTTATTTATTTTAAATTATTTTTTTTATATGGTCAATGTCTTATTTAACTTTGTTTTAATTTTTTTCTGGTTGTATTGTGTCAAATGTAAATCAGCTGCTTACAAAGTGCCTTTGTGCGTCTTTAAATAAACCACTCTTGTTTTGATATTTTGCATTTAATGAAATGATTTGATGCTAAATAATACATTTTGGGGCATTTTTTTTCTCATTAGCATTGCTAATTTTGTTAACTTATCTAATAATAAACACTGAATACATCTGAAAGGCTTGTAAAGACTGAAAGATTGTATTTTATGTTGTGTGGTTTAGTTGCTGATTTGGGATTTCTCATCTCATCTCATCTTGGCAAAGAACTGTTGTGCATGAGCAGGTCACCATGGAAACGAGCTGGTGTGGTTGTGGCACACAGGGAGCCAAAGCTGCGGTTCCGACGAGCATCTTCTAGCAGCACTCAAGATCTCATTAAAGCCTGATGCCGAGACGTCAAAGTTCAGCTGGACAGTATCTTCTGCATTTACGGCCATTTAAAAGTAGCCATATATTTAATTTTTATCCGTTTTTATCTATTTATTTTTTGCAAACAATGCATTACTTGTAAATATTTCATTGTAGACTTCCAGACTCATTCCAGTGACTGATTTCTCACACAAGCCGTTTCCATTGTTATTTCTATTTGTGCATTCAAGTACAGTGATATAAAGTAATTAATATTTGAATGTGCACTTATTTTTTATTTTATTTATTTATTTTTGAGAGTGAGTATGACACAGAATCTTATTCAGGAAAACAGTTGTCATCGATATCAGCCTACAACATGGTACAACAGAAGTGTTGTGGTGGTACTATCATCTGCTTTTCAATAGTATTTAAGTGAAGTGAAGTGACATGTGGCCAAGTATGGTGACCCATTACCCTCTGCATTTAACCCATCCAAAGTGCACACACACAGCAGTGAACACACACACACCCGGAGCAGTGGGCAGCCATTTTTTGCTGCGGCGCCCGGGGAGCAGTTGGGGGTTCGGTGCCTTGAGGTGGAA
Source organism: Sinocyclocheilus rhinocerous (assembly GCF_001515625.1). NCBI lineage: Eukaryota > Metazoa > Chordata > Actinopteri > Cypriniformes > Cyprinidae > Sinocyclocheilus > Sinocyclocheilus rhinocerous. The sequence goes on from NW_015638992.1 coordinate 479,457, forward strand.
GAAGGTGGAAGAGAGCGCTGTACATTCAACCCCCACCCACCTACCTACCTACCTACCTACCTACAATCCCTGCCGGTACGAGACTCGAACCCGCAACCTTTGGGTTACGAGTCCGACTCTCTAACCATTAGGCCACGACTTCCCCGATTTGATTTATTTACAGTTTTTTTAATATTTTCAATACGAAGTATACAAATATTATTTGTTTCTTTTTATTGTATTTAATTTCACAGAACAAGGGCCGCAGTAAGACCTGAAGTGTTTAAATACAGCAGCTGATGAGCACATCAAATCACGACATGGGGTTGAGCTCAAAGATAAGTTAAAAAATTCATTTACTTCAGGTTCCGGTGAACCTAAAACTGTCGTGCAATTATCCATTTCATACTGCAGATTAATGTTTCACTTATAACAGTTATCAGCTTCTGACAGACAATGACAACGCAACACTGACATGATGGTTTTGACCTTGCTCTCACGGCTGCTCATTAGCCAGTATGACCCGTGTAACATAACACATGTAATGTTTGTATTATGGTTATACTTTCAGAACTTTAATAATGGCACAACTTCACCAGAAAAAGCATTTAATGGTTGGAGACTTTCAAATATTTCATTATAAATGACTTGCACAAATGGAAATGAATTGTCCCATGTCCCAGTGAGTCACAAAGAGTTTAATTTCAGATTTTACATCCTTCAGTGGTTTCAGCAAACTCCCACAGCGCTCATGGGAAAAGGTTTGGGTCTACAATTATATTTCTTTTTTTGGGAGAGAAAAAAAAAATCACACAGGGGAAAGAGAACATTGTTCATTCTGGTAAAGTTTTGCAAATCCCATGTCTGGCGTTAATATTTCAACATTTGTTTTTAAAATGAAGACTGCGGATACAGACTCACAAACTGATGTGGTGTTTACTTAATTGAATTTCATTAAACTTTATACATATTTGCAAGTTCAAATCCCAAAGGCACAGAGCCTTGGTGGAGTTCAAAAATTAAAAATTAAAAATTAAACAATGTCAGACAAATAAATACGTAAACATTTTAATAATTAAGCACTGGCTCTTAAAAGTCTTTCATATAGAGTTCTTAAAAAATATTATAAAATAATTCCCCAAGTGTCATTAATAGCATCTTGTGTTGAATGTTATTTGTTCTGTGACTGATTTTATAATGAATTGATTGTGCTTTTGTATTATTTACAATGTTGTGTTGGCTCGTCTTACACATGTGGGTTTTTAAATTGGGGTATAAATATAATATTTTAAGAAAAACTACTGATGAAAAACTACAATGATCTACTGGCTATTATTATCTATGTAAAAATGGCCTCAAGTGCACATAAAACATTAATTTATCACAATAAATAATATATAATGGAAAATCCCGTTTGTATGTAGTTTTATGGATTTGTGCGACTTTGGCGCCCCCTACCATATAGCTGTATACGTGCATTTGTTGCTGCCATAAAACGATCTGCCCTTTTCGCATAATTTCTGACCTGCTTAACTTTCAAATTTCCAGAACAGATGTTTGGAACGTCAGAATAATTTTGAAACTGATATTTCAAGGTACAAATCTTACATAAAGTGGCTTTAAAGGGATCATATGATGCGATTTCAATTTTTCCTTTCTCTTTGGAGTGTTACAAGCTCTTGGTGCATAAAGAAGATCTGTAAAGTTGCAAAGACTAAAGTCTCAAATCCAAAGAGATATTCTTTATAAAAGTTAAGAGTCAACCACACCTACCTAAAACGGCTCGTTCTAACACGCCCCCAACATATCTACATCACTATGTGGGAAGATTTGCATAACGCCACCCAAATGTTCACGCAAAGAAAGAAGGCGTAACTTTTATTCTGGCTGTAGTATTGTTGCTGCCGCCATGTCGTGAAGGCGCTGTGTGTTTCGTTGTGAAGCTGAAACTACTTTGTTTGGTCTTCCAAAAGAGGACGATATCGCTTCTCAGTGGTAAAGTTGTATTTACAACACTGTTCTCTGAACTATGCAGATGTTTTAGTACATACTGTATACTCCGCGCTGAGGCCTGACAGCAGAATGCCCTTCATGAAGGGGAAGATGTTATTGATCAGGCAGGTGAAGTAGTGGAACCAGGGGTAGTAGGCCTCTCTCTGGCGGGTCACCCCGGCTTTAATGATGCTCAGAGCAGTTTCACTGGCTGGATAGGTGGTCATCATGGCGTATCCTCTGCAGAATATAGTTATGGGTGATTCAGCCAATTACTACTATGATGCATTTAAAAAATTGCATTGACTGCATGACAGAGAAATGAATGCATTCATGCAAAATAACAGGTAAGAATGTGCTTAAGTGTCATGTAGTCAGTTTTAACAAAAAAAATAAAAAATGAAAACTATGGCCCAGACTTGTTCCTTTACAGTCAGTCGGTTGTGTCAGTGTGTGTGAAGTTGCTTGAATCATGATCCAGGAGAAGGTGAGTGGCGTCTGGTGTCGATAGTTATGTTTAGCACATTGTTCTGTCCACTATAATAGATCACCAAGGTAACAAGATAAATGAGCCTGAGGACAAACTGCAAATGAATTCATAAACTGCTTTCTAAAAATATCTTGATTGATGCACAGAATAGAATGAAAACATTGATTGCATTTGGGCCGCACCAATGTCCTCGAAAGATCTGGACAGAACAAACACTTATATATATTATTTATATTTATTTGACTTATACTTTATATATTTATATAAATAAATTATA
>NW_015638992.1:482360-488112 GCF_001515625.1 Sinocyclocheilus rhinocerous
TCTATATATTAATCTTTGTAAACATTCATGTTTGTTTGCTCAGGTCCATTAAATAATAATAACAGACTTTTGAGTTTAATGTATTAGTACATGCTAAAATTAGCTTAAGGTTAATAAATGTATTTTCATTGTTAGTTCATTTTAACCAATGCAGTTAATTAATGTTAGCAAATGTAACCTTACTGTAAAGTATTACCAAAAAAAAATTTAACCAAAATGTTTAATATATTTATAATATTTAATCAAACATGTTTTGCATGTAAATAAACATAATTCTTACTATTTTTAAGACAATAAAGATTAAATTTAGATTAAAATCTCCTCTAAAAATTGCCAGCAACCTCATGAAATATTTAAGGCAAAAACTGTAAATTCAAAGGCATGTTGCACTTATGAAACATGAGATACTGTGTTTGCTATATGATAGAAATGTTGATTCAAGCAAACGGCTTTAATTATATCACTTATTTATATAATGTACTTGATAAATGTGAATAAAAAATGGTTATGCGAGTTAAAAATGGTTATTACTGTGGCTGAATAAAGCATTTCTGATAATCCAAACTTTAAAAAAAAAAACATCCAAAGTCATCATTTTTGTCTGAAGTGGAGTGTTGTAACAGAAAACCAACCTGATCTTATTCATGGCTGATTCTGTGTCTATCAGTCCGAGGATCAAGATGGAAACAGACACGTTGCTCTTCTTGAGTGCCAGTTCATTCTGCAGCGCTCCGAAGAAATCGTTCATAGCAAACTTGGTAGCGGTGTACAGAGCCACAAATGGACTCGCCAGCTTACCTGAATCGCCAGCTTACCTGAATCAGGGAGGAAAAGAGCCAAAAGTATTCTTTCCAGTTCCAGCAGGAAAATTCAATTTAGATTAATATTAATTGAACGTGCACCAACAAAGTTAAAGACTCACCTGCCACTGAAGACACTACAATGATGGATCCACCAGATGTTTCCAGAACAGGAAGAGCTGCTGCGGCCATTTGCACGTAACTCTCAAAACATTAGATCATCGGCGCTGGAGCTATGCCATGCAAGGAAGATAATTCGGCACACAGCTGCAATTGCATGTTTTCAAACAGAGATGGCGACAAAGAGGCAAAACTTACGGACTGCAGCTTTAAAGGGGTCATATGATGCTACATGCACTTTTACAAGTTGTTTGAACTGAAATGTGTGTTGGTAGTGTGTGTACACAAACACCCTATAATGATAAAGATCCACCCAGTGGTTTTTTTTTTTTATCTCGTTAAATGTTTTCCCCTTTCTCAAATCACGCCGATCTCAGATGCCTGTCTGTGTGATGTCACACAGACAGGCCCCTCCCACGATAGTTTGATTGACAGTAGCGTTTCAGCACAGACTAGACTGGTGTCTTACCTTAGACCCGCCCTGAGTGAGCTGTCATCAGTCCTCTATTGTTTCACCGCTGGAGCAGATGTAGACAAGAATGACTCCTAAGCGATTGAGGTGTTCTGTTGTTGGATGTAATAATGAACATAGCAGTCGCCATTTACTCCCGACATCTGAGCCGCTGAAGTGGCAGTGGATTACTTTGTTTCTGAAGGGAATGCGCCCCCGATCTAAATAAATGTGTCTATGTTCGCGCGAATCATTCATGATCCAGCCTCATCTACAGAAGAAGTGAGTATAATGTTTTGTAATGAATCTTTGCAAATCGCCTTTCCTAATAATGTGCTAATTAGCAAGCTTCACGATGAATGTGGCTAAAGTAAACGGCTTGATCTGAAAAGAGCTGTTTTTGACAGGGTAAAAAAAGGTGTTTTTTACACAACCATTGAGAAAATTTAACCAAACTATGTTACAGACTTTTCATTAAGGCCCTAAAGAATCATATAAACTTGTGGAAAATGGGCATCCTATGACCCCTTTAAATTTATTTAATCAGTTTAGTAACCTATCAGGGTATAAACTGTTAGAACGAGCTGTTTTAGGTAAGTATGGTTGACTCTTAACTTTTATAAAGAATATCTCTTTGGATTTGAGACTTTAGTCTTTGCAACTTTACAGATCTTCTTTATGCACCAAGAGCTTGTAACACTCCAAAGAGAAAGGAAAAATTGAAATCGCATCATATGACCCCTTTAAGTTTTACTTTTTATATCACAATTTGGACTTTCAGACAATTCTGAGGACAAAAGTTAGGCTGATGATACACGGGGCAACTTTTTGAGCAATTTTGCAGAGCAACTTTTTATAAGCAATGTTGCTTGGGCACTTTTCGATTGAGAATGGGTAACAAATTTCTATCTGGATATTTTAGATCAGTCTTGGGTCCTGTCTTACCTAGTGGCCCATTGACAGCAACATTGCTCAAAAAGTTGCCCCGTGTATCATCAGCCTTTAACTGCAACTTTTTTTCTTTTTTTTTTCCAATTCCTTGTTGACATTTCATCTCGCAATTCTGATTTTATTTCTCAGAATTCTGTTTATATCTCGCAATTAATTTTTTTTTTATTTCCTTCACAAAATAAACAAAAAATTTTAAAGGTAATTGCAACTTTAATCTTACAAATTTTGCTTGACTTTTTTCTCATAACTGTGAAAAACAAAAACAGAATTGTGAGATAAAAGTCTCGATTATCTATTTTATTTATTTATTTATTCTGTGGCAGAAACAGCTCCCACAGTAAAGAGCCCCAAAGTCGCAAAAATACACAAAACTGCAAACAGTTGCTCAGAGTTGAGTTGCTTTAGCGAATCATTAAAAATATATATTTTTAAATATTAAAAAAATTGTGTTTACCATTCCTATAAAAGCCATATACTGTCATTTAACAGAATGTTTTTACATTATGTGTATCATATGTGTCTAGGAATATAAGAAGTTCAATAATTAGAAAAAACCATTACCATGACAACATTTTCAGTGCAAAAAATATCTCTTTAATTATTTACGATAACATCATTACACAAACAGACAGGATAAATAGTTTGACACTCCTCAATGTCACCTACTGAAACGTAACTTTGGTAAAAAGCAGCAAAAGAACAGATTAAATAGAAGAACCAGAGGAACCGGCAGAAGCTCGCAGACCACACGATAAAGCACATTAACAAAGAAGCCAGAGAGAATTACTCGTTCACAGTTAGGAGAAAGAAAAAACGCAGAAGTCTGCTGAGGGTCATAAAACCTTGAACATGTCAAAATCATCAAACCCTCTATCTACAGGGAAAGCAGAATTATAGTACAAGTGTTTTTAAAGCACAACGGAGAATATACAGAGAACGAGCCACCTGATGTGATGGCAAACGGACCGGAAACTCGATCCATATGAACAGCTGAAAGTAGAACAATTCATTTACAGAAATGTGCATTTCACTGAACAATGCTTTCCTGTAACCCCAAATTGGGTTGCCCAAAACATTTACTATGTCAGGAGAAACAAACCATTTATCTTTTCCAAAAAAATTAATTAAACGCGCAATGTGTTTTTGATAATGGCATACTGAATATCTAACTACACAATAAACAACTGATAAATCTGTGTGAAGCGCTAATGTACTGAAGGAATTCAAAAACTGTCGGTCTGTCCGGGAAAAACACATGCAAACCACAGCAGGCACCCAATCAGAGAGCAGAGCTGAATGTCCGACACTTACATATGAAATCCCCATTTGTATGCATTACATTTACATAACCAAATCCATTCATATACAAGTCAATTGTAAGTTCAAATTCAAAATCGATCAAATTAATTTGCAATATATATTTATATATATATATATATATGGGATTGGGTTAATAAAATATACTAATATCATATACAAGTTGCACAATTTCAGTTCAGTTCAAACTGCTTGCTGTATATTTTGTTTTAGTGATGCCAATCAGGTAAGACACTTTTTTTTGTATCTGAAATTAACTATTATTTTCGGACTGTTTTTTAATCGTTGACTTCCTATGGGATACTTTGGAGCTACAGACGACATTGAAAGAATAAAGTGCAAATGCTACAAGCAAAAAAAAGGTCTAATCAGCTACATGACCAGGTGGGCAATAATCATGCTCCTGTGCATCATTTACAACAAAACATGAAGTGATGCAAAAAGCAAGAGGAAAAAGAGTCACAAAAGACATTTCAAGTTCTGCTGTTTTATCACTATAAAGGGCCGCGAGTCGATCCGACACATGAAATCAACAAAAATCACTCCTCATTACAACTCATGAAATCATGAAGCTCTGCTCAGATCGGCTGGGACAAAAACATGAGCATGAATATAGTGAATTTAATCAAAACAAATCATTTAAGACCAATTTATTTCACAGTAAGGCAGATGTTATGATGTTTGTAGAGGACTAACAGGTCTATCCAGCCTGCTGGATTGGATTTGTGTTTTCTAAACCAAGGCCTACTAAATTTCAAATCAACTGGGCTACATAAACTCTTATTTTTGCAATAAGTTTGCAATAATCTTTACAAACAACAGGAGACGGTTTTAATTTTTGCTATTTTGACATTCAAAATCGCAGATGTAGTTTGGTTGGTTTGGTGTTCAGTTACAAGTGCTCTTCTGCTGTTTAACGACAAAACAAATAATAAAGCATGAATTATTTCATACAGGACAAAACAGGCAACCCTCTTCAATGGCGCCCATTTGTTTCACTGCAGATGTGATCTGATTTGGGGGAAAACGCAACTAAAAGCCACAATATGCGTCGCATAATACCAACTCAAAAGTTTTAACAGCAATTCTGGGTTACGAAGCGTATTAGTCCAATAAATAGGTCAGTTAGAAAGTCACACTGTATGATTTGTAATCAAATGTTTCTCTGACGTGAGTTTTTTTTTTTTTTTAATCTGCGTAAAAATCGTCTGTGACATCAACACAAAATAACAAACCCTGTACACGGACGCTTCATACAGCACCTCCGCCACCTCCGCGGCGCGGCGAGGCATGGCAGACTGTACAATGAGAGGCGATGATACTTAAGCTATGAAGAGGTGAAGCGCTGTGGGTTTGTCTGGGGTTTCTTTGTTTCGTCTGTGGTTTTTTAGGTGGTCTTGACCAGGTCGTACACGTGGATGTGGAAATCGTCATCGTATTTGATGTAGTAGACGGACGGCTTGGCGGGAACCTGGTAGATGACGAGGCCTGTTCTCTTCACCCCTTTATCCGTCACATACTCCACCTGCTTACCCACAAGGCTCTCTGTTTCCTCACCGGGCTTCCTGTCTGCAGGCAGCAGGTGTTTGTTCTCTGTGGAAACAAAGCGGTGGAATGACTTTACTTCACAATAAAGTGACTGATTTAAAACAACTTATTCTATAAATTGAAAATAATAAATGTAATATTAAACATTATAATATTTTAAATCAAAATAAACATGCATTTTATTCATTCAAATTAAAGGGAAAGTTCACCCAAAAATGAAAATTACCCCATGATTTACTCACCCTCCCGCCATCCTAGGTGTATATGACTTTCTTCTTTCAGTTTACGCTATGCCTGCGTCCTACGTTGGAACACCACTCTCTGGAGTGGAGTACTTTTATGATGGATGGATGCAGTTTTTGGGGCATTAAAATCTCAACACCCATTCAATGCTATTATAAAGCTTGGAAGAGCCAGGACACCTAGGATGGCTTGAGGGTGAGTAAATCATGGGGTAACTTTCATTTTTGGGTGAACTATCCCTTTAATACAACTAATATTATTAATTTATATAACTACAAACAAAACCAATAATTTAATACATAATCTAAAATTCAAAAGTTTG
>NW_015638992.1:489658-490781 GCF_001515625.1 Sinocyclocheilus rhinocerous
GCTATTATAAAGCTTGGAAGAGCCAGGACACCTAGGATGGCTTGAGGGTGAGTAAATCATGGGGTAACTTTCATTTTTGGGTGAACTATCCCTTTAATACAACTAATATTATTAATTTATATAACTACAAACAAAACCAATAATTTAATACATAATCTAAAATTCAAAAGTTTGTGGTCGGTAAAAATTTAAGGTTTTTTTTTCTTCTGCTCACCAAGGCTGCATTTATTTCATTAAAAATTCAGTAAAAACAGCAATACTGTGAAATATTTTTACAATTTCAAATAACTGTTTTTTTTTTTCTTTGAATATATTTTAAAATGTAATTTATTCCTGTGATGCGCAGCTGAATTTTCAGCATAATTACTCAAGTCTTCAGTGTCACATGATCCTTCAGAAATCATTCTAATATGCTGATTTGCTGCTATTTTAGTATTATTGAGATACTATTATAGTTCTTAATTATTTTGAATCAGATTATTTTTATATTTTTTCCTTTTCATTTGAATTGTAAAGCTTTAGTAATTTTGTTGTGCTTTTGTCATGTTTAGTAGTTTAGTTTTTTTATATGGCTATACAGTTTTTATTCATTTTTCTTTTTCTTTCTTTCTTTTTTTCTAATTCCTTATCATTTTAAATCAAGATACAAGATCTCTGAGTCTCGAGTTACAGACAATCTACAGAATAACAATTTAAAAGCACCTGATAAAAGCAGCAATTTAAATGTTATTATTATAAAATTAATTTATAATATTAATTTCAAAATTCATCATTTAAATTTATAATTTTACATTCGAATTGTATAATTTATTTAAACTTGTGAGAGATGTGAAAGACGACAGAAACCTTCCAGTGCGGTTTTATTAAAAACGTCATCTTATTTACCCGCTTCAGGTAAAATCCGGAGGTCTCCGTCTTTGTAGTCGTCCCAGAGCTGGTACATGTAGAGCACGGGGTCCTTCTCATATGTGATGTAGTACCAGTTGGTCATGATGGGCGCTCGGGACAGGACCATTCCCCTCCACTCGTTCTTCTCTCCGTCCTCCTTCTCAAACAGATGCTCCACGGCTTTTCCCACCAGCTCCTCTGCGTCATGAGGAACCTTGATCTTGTTGTTCACTTC
>NW_015638992.1:491420-505138 GCF_001515625.1 Sinocyclocheilus rhinocerous
TAATTTTTTTATTTATATAGCGCCATATATATATATATATATATATATATATATGGGATTGGGTTAATAAAATATACTAATATCATATACAAGTTGCACAATTTCAGTTCAGTTCAAACTGCTTGCTGTATATTTTGTTTTAGTGATGCCAATCAGGTAAGACACTTTTTTTTGTATCTGAAATTAACTATTATTTTCGGACTGTTTTTTAATCGTTGACTTCCTATGGGATACTTTGGAGCTACAGACGACATTGAAAGAATAAAGTGCAAATGCTACAAGCAAAAAAAAGGTCTAATCAGCTACATGACCAGGTGGGCAATAATCATGCTCCTGTGCATCATTTACAACAAAACATGAAGTGATGCAAAAAGCAAGAGGAAAAAGAGTCACAAAAGACATTTCAAGTTCTGCTGTTTTATCACTATAAAGGGCCGCGAGTCGATCCGACACATGAAATCAACAAAAATCACTCCTCATTACAACTCATGAAATCATGAAGCTCTGCTCAGATCGGCTGGGACAAAAACATGAGCATGAATATAGTGAATTTAATCAAAACAAATCATTTAAGACCAATTTATTTCACAGTAAGGCAGATGTTATGATGTTTGTAGAGGACTAACAGGTCTATCCAGCCTGCTGGATTGGATTTGTGTTTTCTAAACCAAGGCCTACTAAATTTCAAATCAACTGGGCTACATAAACTCTTATTTTTGCAATAAGTTTGCAATAATCTTTACAAACAACAGGAGACGGTTTTAATTTTTGCTATTTTGACATTCAAAATCGCAGATGTAGTTTGGTTGGTTTGGTGTTCAGTTACAAGTGCTCTTCTGCTGTTTAACGACAAAACAAATAATAAAGCATGAATTATTTCATACAGGACAAAACAGGCAACCCTCTTCAATGGCGCCCATTTGTTTCACTGCAGATGTGATCTGATTTGGGGGAAAACGCAACTAAAAGCCACAATATGCGTCGCATAATACCAACTCAAAAGTTTTAACAGCAATTCTGGGTTACGAAGCGTATTAGTCCAATAAATAGGTCAGTTAGAAAGTCACACTGTATGATTTGTAATCAAATGTTTCTCTGACGTGAGTTTTTTTTTTTTTTAATCTGCGGTCAGAACTATTTACAATTCAAAACTCCTTGAACATTCGTACATACGAAAATGCAACCTTCTCCATGGTTTACGGGTGAATGGAAGCTATTCCATGGGATTATGGGACCAAATGATGCCCAACGCACACGTATAAATACACTGTATTGATATGACAATTGTAAAAATCGTCTCCCTAAGCTGTGACATCAACACAAAATAACAAACCCTGTACACGGACGCTTCATACAGCACCTCCGCGGCCAGCCCTTCACGGCGAGGCATGGCAGACTGTACAATGAGAGGCGATGATACTTAAGCTATGAAGAGGTGAAGCGCTGTGGGTTTGTCTGGGGTTTCTTTGTTTCGTCTGTGGTTTTTTAGGTGGTCTTGACCAGGTCGTACACGTGGATGTGGAAATCGTCATCGTATTTGATGTAGTAGACGGACGGCTTGGCGGGAACCTGGTAGATGACGAGGCCTGTTCTCTTCACCCCTTTATCCGTCACATACTCCACCTGCTTACCCACAAGGCTCTCTGTTTCCTCACCGGGCTTCCTGTCTGCAGGCAGCAGGTGTTTGTTCTCTGCGGAAACAAAGCGGTGGAATGACTTTACTTCACAATAAAGTGACTGATTTAAAACAACTTATTCTATAAATTGAAAATAATAAATGTAATATTAAACATTATAATATTTTAAATCAAAATAAACATGCATTTTATTCATTCAAATTAAAGGGAAAGTTCACCCAAAAATTAAAATTACCCCATGATTTACTCACCCTCCCGCCATCCTAGGTGTATATGACTTTCTTCTTTCAGTTTACGCTATGCCTGCGTCCTACGTTGGAACACCACTCTCTGGAGTGGAGTACTTTTATGATGGATGGATGCAGTTTTTGGGGCATTAAAATCTCAACACCCATTCAATGCTATTATAAAGCTTGGAAGAGCCAGGACACCTAGGATGGCTTGAGGGTGAGTAAATCATGGGGTAACTTTCATTTTTGGGTGAACTATCCCTTTAATACAACTAATATTATTAATTTATATAACTACAAACAAAACCAATAATTTAATACATAATCTAAAATTCAAAAGTTTGTGGTCGGTAAAAATTTAAGGTTTTTTTTTCTTCTGCTCACCAAGGCTGCATTTATTTCATTAAAAATTCAGTAAAAACAGCAATACTGTGAAATATTTTTACAATTTCAAATAACTGTTTTTTTTTTTCTTTGAATATATTTTAAAATGTAATTTATTCCTGTGATGCGCAGCTGAATTTTCAGCATAATTACTCAAGTCTTCAGTGTCACATGATCCTTCAGAAATCATTCTAATATGCTGATTTGCTGCTATTTTAGTATTATTGAGATACTATTATAGTTCTTAATTATTTTGAATCAGATTATTTTTATATTTTTTCCTTTTCATTTGAATTGTAAAGCTTTAGTAATTTTGTTGTGCTTTTGTCATGTTTAGTAGTTTAGTTTTTTTATATGGCTATACAGTTTTTATTCATTTTTCTTTTTCTTTCTTTCTTTTTTTCTAATTCCTTATCATTTTAAATCAAGATACAAGATCTCTGAGTCTCGAGTTACAGACAATCTACAGAATAACAATTTAAAAGCACCTGATAAAAGCAGCAATTTAAATGTTATTAATAAATAATATTAATTTCAAAATTCATCATTTAAATTTATAATTTTACATTCGAATTGTATAATTTATTTAAACTTGTGAGAGATGTGAAAGACGACAGAAACCTTCCAGTGCGGTTTTATTAAAAACGTCATCTTATTTACCCGCTTCAGGTAAAATCCGGAGGTCTCCGTCTTTGTAGTCGTCCCAGAGCTGGTACATGTAGAGCACGGGGTCCTTCTCATATGTGATGTAGTACCAGTTGGTCATGATGGGCGCTCGGGACAGGACCATTCCCCTCCACTCGTTCTTCTCTCCGTCCTCCTTCTCAAACAGATGCTCCACGGCTTTTCCCACCAGCTCCTCTGCGTCATGAGGAACCTTGATCTTGTTGTTCACTTCGAAGGGTTTGGAAACACAGCAAAATGACTAAGTGCATATTCAAGGGTGAGAGGCTGAGTTTTACAGTGATTTTAACCTGGTAAAAAGCTCTGGTTGGAATGTATATTATACATGTATGTACAGCCAAAATAGCAAAACGATATAAGTCACCTACACTGCCGTTCCTACACTTCTGTGTGGGTGTGTTTTACATAGTATTAAAATAATATATCAAAATAATAATAGCAAGTAAACAATAGTTTACAGATTCATAGACACTGATTATTGATTATATTACACAAGTTTTTTTTATTTTTTTGAAACAAGTTTCTTCTGCTCACCAAGGCTGCATTCATTTGATCAAAAATACTTAGCAAAAAAGCAGTAATATTGTGAAATATTATTACAATTTAAAATACCTGTTTTCTACTTTAATAAATTGTCAAATGTAATTTATTCCTGTGATCAAATCTGAATTTTCAGCATCATTACTCCAGTCTTCAGTGTCCTTCAGAAATCATTCTAATATGCTGATTTGCTGCTCAAGAAACACATTTTTATTATTATCAATGTTGAAAACAGTTGTGCTGCTTCATATTTTTGTGGAAAGCATGATGTGTTTTATTTTTCAGGATTATTTAATGAATAGAAAGTTAAACAGAATAACATGTATTTGAAACTAATCTTTTATAATATTATAAATATTGTTTCTGTCCCTTTGTTGAATAAAAGTCAAATCATTTCAAAAATAGTGTACGTTCATTAAATAATTACATTTATTCTAACTAACTACTAACTAGCAACTATTCTTTCACCATGCAAAATACTTTATTAGGCTTACAAGATAAGACATTTTAAATGAAGTAAAGCTGTGCCAAACAAACAGGCACTAGAATTCTGGTAACAATATTTCATATTCATAGCTTTCTTGATGAAACCCATATTTACTTAGTGTAACATTTTCATATCTACTCCACTGTGACAGTGTAAATCTATGCATGTGATAATCTGACTCCATTTCAACTGCAAAGATCATCAAAAACAAATGTCTTCTCTTCCAAGTCAGTCTCTTTTATTTTCCTTTCTGGCTATTCTAACTGTATTATGATCACTAGGGAACAGATGTGCACATCACTGCATACAAGTAAAAAAAACACTGCAGTATGAGCAAAATTCACAGATATGCAAAAAAAAAAAAAAATCATCCACTTTAAGGTAGCAGAGTTGGGCGGCACGATGGTGCATAAAGTATGATAGAAGAAATGTGTCAAGCATCAAAAAATAACTACACTACAGTTTTTTCATGTGTTTGAAAGACGTCTCTTCTGTTCACCAAGGCTGCATTTATTTGACCAAAAATACAGTAAAAACAGTAATATTGTAAAATATTATTACAATTTAAAATAACTGTTTAATAATGTAATATATAGTCAAATGTAATTTATTCCTGTGATGCGCAGCTGAATTTTCAGCATCATTACTCCAGTCTTCAGTGTCACATGATCCTTCAGAAATCATTCTAATATACTGATATGCTGCTCAGGAAACATTTCTAATTATTATCAGTGTTAAAAACAGCTGTTTGCATTTATTTGAAAAAGAAATATTTTATAACATTATAAAAGTCTATACTGTCACTTCTGAACAATTTAATGCAACCTTGCTGAATAAAAGTATTAAAAACTGACTTCTAGTAGTGCTCCGATTGATCGGCTACCGATCACTATCGGCCGATAATCGCTTTGGGATGATTGACTCACCTTCATATTTCTTAATGAAATAACTTATAAAGTAATTTGAAAACCTTGTGTGAGACGTAATTTCACAAACAGCGTGAGTTAGTGAATTAGCGTGCGCTCTTCTCAAAATACGCGAATGTCTTCAAATCACCACATCGTGTCTGCACTAGGGATGTGCATCTCATGACTCAGGCCGATACGATACGCATCTCGATGCATAGCCAACGATACGATACATTAAAGATACATATGAAGTAGCTACCGATGCGATGCGATACGATTCACCCTTGTTACGATGCAGTGCAATCCGATTAAAAATGAAAATAAATAATAAAGAAAATGACTATATTTTAACTGTTATAAGAAACACGTATTAACTCATCTGAGCTTAGTAATTAGTACTGAACTAGCTTACATTTGATTTACCCGTTACAATAGTCCCTGTACAGTTACTGCTATCATAAAAATACACTTGTATGTATGTTTAAAATTCTTCAAAATACACATTTAATGTCCAACAACAAATATTTTAGCAAAATGTATATTTTACTCAGAATTATTGCGCTCCTATTCGATTGCGCGCCGTCTGTTTAGCACGCATGCGCGCAGCTGCGCTCGTTCACTCGTGTAAGCCTCGTTCACCCCTGACAGCAAAATGGATATATTTGCATGACTTTCTAACATTTACGCGCAGCAGCGCTCGTTCACTCGCGTCAGCCTCCACTCCTGACAGCAAAATGAATATGTTTGCATGACTTTCTGACATTTACAGATGAAAAAATATACCTGTGACATGTGAGTTATGCACTGAGGAAAACACAACGTCTCAAATGCATTAAACAGCACAGATATATTCGCTGTTTGCGATGGTAGATCGATTTTATCCCTGATCGACATTAAGGGCTGCTTAAGAATAAGCGTGCGCAAATTAGTGAGATTGTGTGAATTTAATTTGTCATTAATGGAACCGCTTTAGCCCCGATTGAATTGTTAGGTTATTTCAAGTCAGGTTTTGGACTTTAATCCCAGTTTTTCCTCGGGTCTCCGTGGTGTTGTGATGCGTCACAATCACGCAGCAGCAGTGATGAGAGAACGCGCTTGAGAAACAGTTTAGAGAGGAGAAATCAATCTACTATAGATTAATAAATCGTTTTTTACCGATGCAAATATGTTAGAAACGATGCATCGCGATATAAATGGCAACTTGTAGCCGATGCACACTTTTTAAACCGATGCATCGCATCGTTAACTTTTTATGCCGATGCACCAAGCTAATCGGGGAATCTTCCCACCCCTATTCTGCACTATAAGCGAGCTGCAAGCTGGACACAGGAATTGTCACTTGCACAGTCGAGGCAGTGTCACATCGTCATTAAAGTTTATAAATTGCATTACTTTTTAATTGATCCGTGATCCATTGTAACCCAAAAACCCAAAATACAATGCGTAATTTAAAATGTTGGTAAAAAAATGTGTGAATAATAATTACGGAAAATTCCTTCATATTAATAGATTTTGCCTTATTTTTACAGACTTTTCTTAGAGTGTAGCATACGAACTACTAATACACTGCTTAAATCTATAATTGTTCAGAATTAGTAGTTTTACTAGTTTACTAGCTAATAAAAATAAACTTGTTTGTGGTAAACAGCCACGGATCAGTAGCGGACTCCTGTGTGAAAGCTGCTTCTCCTCTCACAAGAGTCACCTAAAAGGGGAATTCCCCCCATTTTCAAAAATGAAATTCAGGCCCTGAATAAATGTCTAAAAATCCTGATTGGAGTATCACTATAAATAGTTATAAATGATCAAAAGAAGGCATTAAAAAGATCGGTATCGGTGATCGGTATCGGCAGATGCTGCTTTCTGTGATCGGTCTCAAAAATCCTGATCGGAGCCCCCCTACTGACTTCATGCCATTACTGGGATATAGAATTATTTTTGGCCATACATATTCCTCCCTAAAGTAGCATACAATGTTTTAGTATCATGATTAATTATCAGAAACTAAATTCATGCACTATAAATACTACTACCCATCTTTGCACATGTGCTACTTCCTGTCTCTGGCTTGTTTCCTGTTCGCATCACAACAGATCCACCTACTCACCCACTTTCTCGGTGAGAACTTGCAGGTTAGAGACTCTCTCGTCCTTAAAGAGCTCGATGCCATAGACGCAATCGAAGCCGTCGTACTTGACCATGAACAGTGAGGAGTTGACGCTGAGGCGGTCCAGCACAGTGCCCTTCCACTTGGTCAGCGCGCCCTTCTCCCTCCAGCTGTGCTGGATCCGTCGGCCCAGCAGGTTGTTGGGATCTGGGGTGAGACTGTCGCTCAGCTCGCCGCTGCTGCGCTTCCTGCTGAGCAGACGAAAACAGGAACGTAATAGGCTGCATTAAGTCTGGTGAAGTGCTAATCAAGGATTGTTTTACAACTCAGAGCTTATGACTTTGATTTTATCGATTTTATATTGCACAGCATTCTCTCTAAAATCATATGCCAAATGCATATGGTTTATGTAACATATACAAATACTGTGCATTAGTCTAAAGTGATATAAAAAAATTAGTATCAACAGTCGGAACAAAAGTAGTCATGATATTGAAATAAAAATTGATCCTGTTTACTAATCATAATAATTACATAATATAAAATATAACTTAATATATTAATTATAACTGAATTATTTTAAGATTATAAATGTATCATTATAAATATAAATATCATAATTTCATTCAGCAAGGATGTATTAAACTGAACAAAAGTGACAATAAAGTCATTTATTATGTTACAAAAGGTTTCTATTTCAAATGAATGCTGTCCTTCTGAACTTTCTATTCATCCAAAAAAAATAAAAAATCCTGAACAAAATGCATCACAATTTCCACAAAAAAAATGAAACCGCACAACTGCTTTCAACATTGTTAATTACAATAAATATTTCTTGAGTAGCAAATCAGCATATTAAAGGGATAGTTCACCCAAGAATGAAAAGTTGATGTTTATCTGCTTACCCCCAGGGCACCGGATGCCGTGCGTGCGCCCAAAGACAGTTGGACACAGTGGTGTATTAGAGGTAAAAAATGATATAAATACTGTTCGGTTTCTGGCACAAACCGATCGTTTCGTGTCTTAGGACATCAATGTGTCGTCACGAGCCGCAGGGTTTAATTTGGATTTGTCTGTGCGTGTTTTTTTTACTCTCATAGATTTTGTTACCATTGCCATGCATTATACGACTGATAGACTGCAACGGTTGGAGTTAAAAATCATCAAATGTGTTCTACTGAAGAAACAAAGTCACCTACATCTTGGATGCCCTGGGGGTAAGCAGATAAACATCACATTTTCATTCTTGGGTGAACTATCCTTTTAAGGCTTATTTCGGAAAGATCACGTGACACTGAAGACTGCAGTAATGATGCTGAAAATTCAGCGTTGATCACAGAAATAAATTACATGTTATAATATATTCACATAGTAAACAGGTTTTTAAAATATAATCATATTTCACAACATTACTGTTTTTACTGTATTTTTGATCACATAAATGCAGCCTTGGTATCTTACTGACCCAAAACATCTGAATTAAAGTGTACATTATTCTAAAAAAAACACATTTATCTTCATAATCTTTCATCAAACTTGCTGACCTTACAAAGTCCTTTTATTTTTCAACCACCTGGCTCACTTCTGATCTGTAACAGCCACTTTTCACAATCCAACCAATTCCAAAACAATTCCCACCCTATATTTTTCTTGATTATCTTATTTCGATCAGCAATACATCAAGAAATACATCACATTGACTCTACAGGCGCCTAATAGAAATAAATACTGACAAATATGTTGAAAAACGTTGTCTACTCACTCACATGAGATGAAGAATGACTACCAACTTTACTTACACAGTAGCCACATGGCTGACCTTTCAATAAAACTCCCAGCCTCTCACAACTGACTTTAGTTCAGCCGAGCACAAGAGTTCGGAGCTCAGTTTAATCATTCATTGCTACCGGTCTGCGTCTGTCACTCAACATTTCTAACGCTCAAAACACATTCCTGGAAATGTCACAGCATAATCCGGCCAGCTACCAAAATATTCTTATCAGCCTGGAGCTGCTGATAATCTAAGCGTGTGCATAAATAGCCAATTTTGGACTATATTGTGTATATTAGTGGTCAGCCAATGTGGGCAGATACAGAAACATATCTGGAGACAATGTAGTATATAATACAATGTACTGACAGCAAATAAGACATATACTTGAAACTTATTAGTCAATGATTCAAAGGAATGGTTCACCCAGAAATGAATATTTGGAGGCCCTCTAAGAAGTAGATGAGTTTGTTTCTGAATTGGAGAAATTTAACTTTACATCACTTGCTCACTAATGGATCCTTTGCAGTGAATGGGTGCCATCAGAATGAGAGTCCAAACAGCTGATAAAAGCATCACAATAATCCACAAGCAATCCACACAACTTCACAGGATGTTAACTGATGGACTGGTGTGGTGTGGATTATTGTGATGTTTTTATCAGCTGTTTGGACTCTCATTCTGACGGCACCCATTCACTGCAGAGCATCCGTTAGTGAGCAAGTGATGCATGCAATGCTACATTTCTCCAAATCTGTTTTGAATTAGAATCTTAGGGTGTTTTCACACCTGGCCCGTTGTTTCGGAACCTGGTGCATTTCCCCCCTTAGCTCGGTTCGTTTGGGCATATGTGAACACGGCATTCGCGCTCGGATCCGCACCAAGACAATCGGTCCGAGATCGCCTGAACGAGGTGGTCTCGGCTCGGTTGCGTGAAACTTTGACCAATGAGAGAACAGTTTACTCGCGCGTGACTTGTATTAACAAATTTGGCCCGTTTAGAAACATTGCCGTGTGAAAGCAAACCGCACCAGGAATAAAAAGCAACATTGTAATAATTTTAATCCCCGTTTCGGAACAAAGCAATCGATCTACAGGTGTGAAAACACCCTTAGATGACCTGAGGGTGAACACATTTTCAGCAAATTTTCATTTTGGGTGCACTATCCCTTTAAGTCACTGACTAAAAGTGATCGTAATCCAAGGCACATCAATATATATATTGTTAAAATTAATTTACTATGCTATTTACATGTTACACAAACACTGGTATCCCTGCAACGTCATCATATATCAAAGTACCATGGTATTGCCATTCTAATACAGCACATTTATATTGTTTTTACTCACCTGCCCCTTTTCTTGGACATGTTTCCAAAACCTCAAACACACCTAGAAGAGAAAAATGACAAATTTACAAATAAACCAACAGGTTTGCTGGGTCTTGGTTTCAGGCAAGACACTACAAGCAAAACCATTGCACTGGTCAATTTTGAGATTTTGGGCTATTTTGCTTCCATGACATTTAATTTATCCACTTCAGAAGCATTTACACAGACCAGTCTTTACAGGTTTATTCCTATCCTGAACGTTTTTACAGAGTTAGTTTTCATCATTTACCTATTTTTATACAACATTTTATTAATAAAAAAACAGTGAAAAATTGTACTGTTTAATCAGCTGGGAAGTATGGTGAAATCTATTAGTTAAAATGTTTACCTGTGGTGTTTTTGGGGTTAAGAGCAATGAACACAACTGCAGATAATACTTTCATTTCAGTATACAGAAACTGATGGAGTGTCTGCATATGGTTGGCCACATGATTTTGACAGCTCCATTCAGTCCTAAATCTACTACATTAGTTGAAATGGTAAATTTTTTTCAAGTATTGTTAAACAGATGTGACTTGTGTATGTTACATAGTCATAGTGTATGTAACGCCACGTTGTCTTTTATTATTTTGTAGCCTTGCCACATTAATCTGGCCTCTGATTGGACAATGACTCAACAGCGCCCTTGTTGCATAATTACATCGAATCTGCAGCATGTATTCATGTGTTTATGGTTTAATATCGAGTTAAAGTTGACGTGGAATCCCCGCAGAAAATGAGACATCCTCAATATTGCGGCATAATAGAGGCCGGTTTATTTTTCATGTCTTAATATGTGAAAACTGTGCCGTTTCTGCATATATCGTCCAATATATAACATTCACATCCTAACTACCATACCAGACTTCAGAAATGCAACTAAATAAGTGTTGAGAATCTATAAAAAGCCACAGAATCGGGTCGTTTCGCTGCTTCACATGAAAACCACCAACGCAGCTATAAAACGCTGGCGTTCCTGTCCTTTGCGCAACCGGCCAAGTCCGCTTTACCTTCGTATTTAATCGTCATACACACTCTAAATTCCACGTGGACGTGTGTTTTTGTATAGATTGTAAGAAAAGCAAGATTACCTGGCCTCTATTTTCATGTCTATGATGGACTTCCCTCTGCAGAGATCCTCATGTATAATGATCCTCCAGACGTCAGGCAACAAGCTGGCAGTGGCACGGCCTGTTTAAACTACAACTCCCATAATGCATTGTCGCTGACAATAGCGCGAACAGCGGGCAGGGAGTTCTGGGAGATGTAGTTGAGAGGGTGCGTGAACTCAGAAAGGGGCGGATACGCATTCTTCCTGTGTCTTCTGTTTGACTGCCACTGTGTAAATGATAAAATAAAAGCCAGTTATACAAGGAGTTACTAACGAAACACCTGCATTAATGTCATCAGAGATGATAAAATCTATCTGGATGTTATTGTGAATCTTATGGGCGGGTTAATGTTTACTACTTTTATGAGCACTGACGGAACTACATTTCCCAAAATACACCAAGACTTGTCTTTGTCATTCCTATGGTCAGATTTGTAGGAATGGGTCTTTGCTTTATTCAAAGCGTGTTTCTTATACCATGTAGGGGGGGGAAATTGAATTACATAGTATTACATCAGCCTATTTATTTCATATAATTCTATCAATGAGCCTACCTAATCCTTTAAAATTAATAGTTGTATTAAAATAAAATAAAAAATTTTAAAAATGTAAAAGATACAAAAATGTGTAACCCCCAAAATAAGCCTTGGTTTTTGTAAAGAATAATATTTTGTGTTTTACAGGTGTTTCGACTTTACTCAAACAGGCACAGAGTTCAATAAATATATTACGAGAAAATGGTTAAATGTTCCCATGACAATGCTTTTTTACTAATTTGAATTTGCATACCCGAAACGTAAAGTTATGCATATTTAAATATATTTAATTTAAATGACACGTGTGAAAATCCATACCATTGTTCATCGTAATGCAATGCTTTGGATTCAGATTCCACTGCATTATTTAATATTCTCCACTAGAGGACACTAGTGCTCCATTCTCCGAACAGCAGAACAAACTTTCTGATATAAAATTATATGTAAGACAACATTTTCATTGCCAGCTGGATCCTACACTAAACATTATATAAAAAAAACAGCTGCGATGTGTGTGTGTAAAGGCTTGTCTTTGCAGTGCTAAACGCAGCCTAATCATGTTGTCTTATTGATTTCTAGATCTAATTTTCACTATTTTATTTCTGTAACTTCGGGTCCCGGATGCTGAGCCCTGAATCACTGGATGGGTGAAGATCCGCTGGAATTGGACGGATGTCTCGTGTCTCTTGACGTATTTACAGGCCTTGTGCAATTTATAACTCAAAATAGCCCAGACAGCACTAACTAAATTCTCATTCTGTGGAGTTTTCTTCATTCCGATAATAAAAATGCAGTAACTGACATACTGAATGGCTTTTTTGGAGGTCATCCTGGCAGTCAAGATCTATCACCATAACGCAACTCAGGGCCATCAGAACAAAAGCAAGCAGGCAGTAAAACAGTTTCCCGATCAACAGATAAACTCCTCTCTGCATGAGATGTGCTTTCTGATGCTTCTGTTGTTGTCTGTGTATAGTTCACAGGGCCGTTTTAACCATTGGGCTAGGCGGGGCTGAAGCCCCGGGGCCCGAGCAAGGAGGGGGCCCGTGATTGGCTGAGGAGTAGATTGACTGGAGCGCCGATCGCCAAAACCACCACGCCCCCCACTTATTAGCGCTGTTATTTAGTTGAGCTTTTCCGTAAATTCCATGCATTACCATTTGAGATTGAAACGTAAAGTCTGAATTTGGTTTACCAATCAAATGCATTTATTCTATATTTGACTTTTGAACGATATGCGCACGTATCTATAAGGTGATCGCTGCCCAGTATGTCTGCATTCACCTCTCTTCACTTTGTTCTGGAGTAATCTGGAAATGGTCGCGCAAAGAACAACATTCAATAAGTAAAAATGTCAGCAATTCTAAAACAGAGAGGGGCTCAAAAAACGAAAAACTTCAAATACAAACAACATAAAAAACATGACAGCTATCAGGTTATTTTACTAAAGCTGATGATGGAGTGGAAGTTGCTGGAACAGCAAGTGAACCGGGCACATGGAGCAGATAAAAACAGTGTCATCGTCCACACAGACTTTTAGGTTAGTTTGATTATTAACTGGATTTATATTGTTTTTGTGTTTGAACAAACTATATTCATTTAAGGGTTGGGAGATAATCCGGTAGAAATATATCAATCGTTGATTGAAGCGCGTCATGATGTAGTCTAAGCTTATCATTTCAAGGCGTTTTAAGCAGGTTTTAAAACAAATGGTTTATACTGTTCATGGACATTACGCTGCGGGGCAGAATTCATTCTGGAAAATACCTGATACACCTGCTCGTATTACTGACTAAACTTTCGCTCCTTGTGCTTAAACGGTCAAATACACATAGTTATGTGTCAAAATGCCCGTCTTTGCGAGTATCCTCGTAAACACAGTTATTTGTGTCTTAAATGAATGTTAATAGTTAAAGATAAAGCATGTGTTAGGCTATATGAGATCCTTAGCCT
>NW_015638992.1:505582-506789 GCF_001515625.1 Sinocyclocheilus rhinocerous
GCCTTTTACCCCGTGTGTGGGGTAAAAGGGCCCCTCTTGCCACCTCATACATTTATACGATTTTTAAACAAAATAAACAACTTGAATGATTTATTTTCACACAAAATCTGTTGCTCCATTAATGTTCAATACAACGTATATATTTTTTCTGCAATTATACATTTTAGGCGCAGTGAATGGCACATTTTTTCTTAAGGTGGTTATATCATTATTGTGATGGGGGGCCCTGCAGTAAGTCATAGCCCCGGGGCCCAGTGCGGTCTTAATGCGGCCCTGATACTTCATGCTGACTACTGCACTGATGGGTATTTGTAATAGTTCATACAGGCTGGTGTGTCTTACATGAAGAAATGTAAACTGATAAAAGACTAAGGGGATCAGTGGCATCTGGGTTTGGTTTGGTTCAGCTCAAGGGCTGCTGTGGAGCCAGTCGTCACAGCAACAGTGTTAAAACTAAATCGCATCTTTAAGTTACTGTGCAGAAAGGCTGCGTTGTCAATGTTCCCTCAGGCCATCAAGCACCAACCAGCCTTGATCTTGTATGAAAAACAATAAATACGCTCCTCTGAAAGCTATTTACAAACCGTCGACAGCTGTAATGTAGCTTGGCCGGCTGCTGACTGACGACATTCATCATAAAACATAACACGTCTTTCTCACTGATGGACATGCTGAAAGAAATGAAAAACTTACATATTACCTTACATATGGAGAAATGATTCACCTTACAACATATGGAGAAATGATTCACCTTACACAACTGAGATATTATTATAGAACAGTATGTTATAGTATGTAGTGAAACCTCTTTCTACATTTATTTTTCAAACTTTCCATACTATTTTACATTTATACTACACACACACATTCTTTTTCCATATTCTAATTTCTTTACATTTTCTATTTCTGTGCCTTCCCACATTGATTTCCATTTCTTATTTCTATTTCTTTCTATTTCCACAATTATTTACATTCATATTTCCCCTTCCTTTCCATTTACTTTATTTTTTTATTTCTTTCCATTCCCTGATTTTTCTGTACCATATATATATGTATATTTCTGTGCCTACATTGATTTCCATTTCTTATTTCTATTTCTTTCTATTTCCACAATTATTTACATTCATATTTCCCCTTCCTTTCCATTTACTTTATTTTTTTATTTCTTTCCATTCCCTGATTTTTCTGTACCATATATATATATATG
>NW_015638992.1:508243-581699 GCF_001515625.1 Sinocyclocheilus rhinocerous
ACATTTAGCAATTGTTTACATTTTATTTATATATTTTATTTCCCTAAATTTCCAGTTTGTTTTCTTCTCCTTGCCAAATTAATTTCCAATTTCCAATAAATTCTGTTCATATTTCCCTTTCCATTTCCAGTTTATTTCTAATATCGTAATTCTTTTCTTTTCCATTTCCAATGTGTTGTATTAAAAATTTAATAAAACAACAAAATAATAAATTATATATATATATGCTTTTTCCTTTACTTTTCCACATTCATTTCCATTTCCTCTTCCTCTTTATGTTCATATTTCACTCTTCCTTTCCATTTCTACTTTATTTCTATTTTCTTTTCTTTCCTCTACACTTATGTTTTGCATATATTTATGCTATATTTATTAATAAATATGAATATTTCCATATCCTTTTCCTTTATACTTCTTGTTTCTTTTTCACATTAATTTCCACTTCCTCTTTTCCTTCCCTTCCCATTTCCATATTTACTTCCATTTTTATTTTCCTTTCTCCTCTCTCTCTCTCTCTCTCTCTCTGTTCATTCCAAGGTTGGAGCAGGGTCACGTGACCAGGAG
This sequence comes from Sinocyclocheilus rhinocerous, assembly GCF_001515625.1. Lineage (NCBI taxonomy): Eukaryota > Metazoa > Chordata > Actinopteri > Cypriniformes > Cyprinidae > Sinocyclocheilus > Sinocyclocheilus rhinocerous. The sequence goes on from NW_015638992.1 coordinate 508,808, forward strand.
AACCCATACAAGCGTATACTTTTAAATCACTCAATGGCCTTGCTCCTCATCTTTCTGATCTACTGTCTCCTTACGTTCCACCTCGATCACTTCGATCTGCAGGGTGTGAACTTCTTACTGTACCTAGATTTCATCTATCTTCAATGGGTGGCAGGTCATTTTCCGTAATTGCACCTAAACTATGGAACTCTATACCACTGGCACTAAGGACAATAACCTCACTCTCTGTATTTAAATCACAACTCAAAACCTACTTGTTTACCCAATACTATCATGTTCTTTAGACGCTCTCCTCATCCTATACTACCAGCTGTAATTCTCTCTGAGTATTTTCGTTCTGTGTATTTTTTTTTGTTGCATTTACTATTCTTTGTTTGTTACTTATTGACACTATCCTTTTTCTGTTATTACTTATACTATGTTATGTATCTCTGTTTCCAGTACATAATTGTACCATGATATGCAACTGCAATCATGTCTATCCCCGGACTGGGCAAATGTCCACTGTCCACTTAATTTGATTAATTGATTGTGAAATGACTGTTTATGATTATGTGAATCGACTGTCTATTGTGTTACTGCTTTTGTACAGTGTCCTTGAGCTTGGGAAAGGCGCTATATAAATTAAACATATTATTATTATTATTATACGATCTCCTGAGAACCAGAGGACAGAAATAGCCCATCTCTCTCTCTCTCTCTCTCTCTCTCTCCTGTGCCATTTTTGTCTGTGGTTATGGAGGGTATTTGTCTTCCCATTGGGTCGTCCTCTGTGAACACCCACCCCTTCATTCTCTCCCTCCCTCATAATTGGATCTTCCTGCGCGTGCGGCGGGTCGGTGTGCGTACAGTATGATTAATGTAACATTGCATGTGTTTGTCTTCTATAACCGCAGGCCCTCTCTCACAGACCCACCACCCCAGTACTGAACACTAGCAGGGACGGGGGGACGAGGTGTGTGATTAATTGGATGGGAGGGGTAAACACTCTCCAGAGATCTGATCCAGATTCTCACGGTGACTTGCGTTTCCTCACCGGGTAGCAACATGTTATCGGACATGTTAAATGATTATATTGAGGACCGATAACGGTTCGGAATGACATACAACTATACTACTGCTAGTTTAGCAGCATGTAGTATGTGTATTATGCACAGTATGCAAAATGTCTATTAGTATGGAATACGCAGATTACTTGCTGCACTCGCCAAAGTGTGCATCATACAAACATGCACGCCTACTGTATCCCACATTGCAATGCATTTGACTTGATTTCTCATTTATAGTGAGACATATGTAAAAATTGGTGCAATATACAGTGAATTTTAACTTCATGACTCATTATTTTGTTGGATGGAAAAGAAATGTAATGCAGAAATGTAAATGTATTAATATTTATGTATTATCCTTATATAATGTGGCTCTTTTGTTGTTTTGGATAAAAGCGTCTGCTAAATGATTAAATGTAAATTAAGACTGAAAAATAATCATTTTTATTTCTGAGATGATAACTAGATGCTACATGTTGCATTAAACATGCAATGTAGTGAAGGATAGATAGATAGATAGATAGATAGATAGATGGAAAGAAAAATAAATCTTATCACTAACATTTGTTCAATGACAATTTAGAAATGTTTCTTGAGCAGTAAATCAACATGTTAGAATGATTTCTGATGGATCATGTAACACTGACGACAGTAATAAAAGGAGTAATGATGTGGAAAATTGAGTTTTGCATCACATTAATAAATTGAATTTTAAAATATATTACAATAATAGAAAACAGTTCTTTTGAATTGCAATAATATGTCACAATATTACTGATTTTACTGATATTTTTAAATAATAAATGCAGCCTTGCATTCAATTTTAAAAAGAAAACATCTGACCCAAACTTCTGATATCATAGACACTGGATCAGTATATTTGCCTGTGTCAGCCAGTTTTGTATCAGGTAATTATTTTTGTGTCCTTGTGTTTTTATCAGGCGTGAATATGAAAATTAACAACTTCAAAGGAGGCACCTGAGCCATATAGAGACTAGAATATCACAGCATTGCAACCACAAACTTTTGAAGGAATAGTTTACTCAAAAATTAGCATCTGATGAAAATACTCCCCCTCCAGTCATCTAAGATGTAGATGAGCATAGCAATGGATAAACTGTGTAGTTGTTTTGGCACAACAGGATGATTTATATGTTTATTTGCAGAAGGATCATTACATATTTGACACACTTGCACAGTTATTTTACTGCCTAACAACCAAAACACACTTATACACACAAAAATAATGAAAATTCATGCTCACACAAACTTTGGATGAAGTCTCATATGGTCTGTAGGCCTTTCTCTCTCTCTCTCTCTCTCTCTCTCTGTTCTTGTCCCATGGTGGGTGTTGATGCTAAATTGAGGTTATTTCTCCTGCTCTTCACACGTCTGTAATTAGCACGGGTGGTTTTTAACTCTAATTTATCACTTGTCAGAAAACGTGTCCACGACTCATTTGTTTCCTCCTGAAATTGAGCACAGTCATCCACACCTAATGCAACTGTTTGCATGTCTCACGCATGTTTATGATCAGTAAACAGCTATTAAAACACACACACACACACACACTTTCACATTTCTGTCAGGACCACTATCGTCAAAATGATAGATACTTAGCATAAAGTTTGGTTTGGCGGTATGGTTCTGTTCTGGGCAAAAAACTCCCTGCCCATCCATGCAGCCTGTCATGAATGAGCAGGGAGAGCAGCAATAATAACCCGCCTAGGGTTACCAGAACAGAACAAGGCAGATATCATTAATGTACTTAATGATATTTAAGTGTAACACTTTATTCAAGATAAAGGAGTCTGATTAGCAAGGAATATCAGAAAGCCAAGTCCTGACTGTGGCGAAAGGAGGAGCTGGGGATGGAGGAGGGTAATTTGCTCCTGAGCAAGCTGAAAAGCTGCTGAATAATACTGAATAGAGCTTATTCCTGTTAGATTTGTTACATAGAGAATTGTGTTTTGTGTTTTGCAAAAAGTGTTCTATGAAATTGAAAACTGAGTCAAAGGCCGAGAATTAGCGTATGGTTTTGCAGATTTGGTGTGTGCTTCTGGTGTTTGAGTCAGGTTTCAGAAATTGTGAAATGATATGAAACTGCATTCTGTCCCATCAGTACTTTAGCCATTGAGAAGCTTTCGCTTTCCACAAATAGGCTACAAATTACTTCTTAAAGGAATAGTTCACCCCAAAATATAAAACATTATTTCATTATTTACCTTCAGACATTGATTTTGGCCTGTTCCAAATCATATGTCTTGACCTTCTGAACTGTATCCAACAATTTAAATCTCAGATATCAAAATTTCTTGAAAAAAACTGTAAGTGTGACAGTACATACATTCATAATGTTAGAAAAAGAGTTCTATTACAAATAAATCTCAAAATAAATTATTATAACGATACATGTTTAAATAGATAGACGTATATTTTGAAATATATTTAAATATATATTATTTCTGGTTTAAGGGAGTCGTAAATATGTAGTTGCTATATTGTTTTCAGCATGTTGCTATGCACTTGGGTGGTTCCTACAATGTAACAATACCCATTTTATCATTCACCAGATGAAAATCAAATTAGTAACAGCTCATCTCTTTTCAATAAGACACAATTCGAAGAATCAATCGTGTTTGATAGAAAAAAATGACTTGCTGAAGTTTAACTATAGAGGTTTTATCACTTCAATATTACTATTTGCTATGAGCAAAAGTAATAGTGATGCTTGAGCAAACACTACTAATCTGACAGATTGTACTTCAATAAATCAAAACCAATTCATGAAAAATTCATCTGCCGAACACAAACAAAAGGACTTCATCAGTACGTCAAAAGACACTGGCCTCGTTCAAACTTTTTAATTTTCTTTCACGGCCTGATTTTCTCTGCTGACAAGTTTTAACAGATAAAAGGTTCACGTGTTCAAAATCTTGCATTGAAAATGTAAATCACTTCTCAACTTGCCCGGGCTGGTCCACATGTGCGGTGGTCTCCAGCGGCCTACAGATGGATTTACTTTAATAAATCCATTACGTAATTAATCCATTCGTAATTACGCTCGTTTGGGATATTCAAGAATGTTCTTACACACCGAAGCTCAAGTTCATTATTAGTTCTTGTGGTCTTCTGACTCTTCATACAGATAATTTAACCTGTAACAAAAGCACAGGGGATGGTTAACCAGTCATGTGTGAAAACTAATTAAGCAAAGACTGGGATTATTTCTTGTGTCTCTGAGTGAGAGTGTGTGCATGTGTGTTTGTGGGGTATTGATGTGGTCATTAAAAAAAGGGGGGGTTCGATTTAAAAATTACAATTCTGTCATTTACTCATTACCATGTCTTTCCAAAACTGTAGAACTTTCTTCTATGGAGCAGAAGATTCTACATGTACTACTGTTCAAATGTTGTTGTTTTTTTTAAAGAAGTCTCTTCTGCTCCCCAAGGCTGAATGTACTTGATCAAAAATACTGTAAAAAACAATAAAATTGTGAAATATTTTTACAATTTACAATAACTTTTTTATTTGAATATATGTTAAAATGTAATTTATTCCTGTGATCAAAGCTGAATTTTCAGCATCATTACTCCAGTCTTCAGTGTCACGTGATCCTTCAGAAATCATTCTAATATGCTGATTTGTGCTTGAAACATTTCTGATTATTAGCAATGTTGAAAACAGTTGTGCTGAAACCCTAATTTTTTTTTTTTTTCATAATTTTTTTATTAATTTGAAACAAATCTTTTGTAAGATTTATAGGCTTTTGTCCACTATAAATAACTTCCATATAAATATGTTCAGTTACATACTAAATATTTATTTCATATAGATTGCATACTGGAAGAACAAATGAGGTTAAAGCAAGATTTTCAACTTAGGTTACAACTTAGGTTAAACAAGTTAAGAGTTATAGGGATTACTTTTATGATGCTTTTACGGTCCTTTTGTAGCCTTTTTGGAGCTAACCAGGCCCAGTCCACAAAAATAATGCAGGTTTAGAACAACAGTACCAGTAAATGATGCCAGAAATGTTTTTATTGTTATTATCATTATTATCATCCAAACTATTCCTTTAATCATTACATCTGCGTTCTCCAACGTGTCATCAGCAGATTAAATGTCATGTTGAACATGTCTTGCTGAACTGGAATGAGGATTAATCCAGACGTTAATTTTTGATGCTTGCTAAATCTTCACTTTAATCTGCTTCCTCTGAAACGATTTGGGGCTTGTTATAAAAACACACTTTCAAGAATATTTCTCTGACTCCCTGCGCGCGTGTGTCACGTCATGCACGCTAAAACATCACTTAACAGCAATCTAACACCCCCACACACACTCACCATCAGCTGAGCTCCTTCCAAAATATTATCTTTACTTCCAGCACAAACGCTGAATCTCTCTCTCTCTCTCTCTCTCTCTCTCTCTCTCTCTCTCTCTCTTCCCACCACCCCTCCAGGCAATGTATCTCCCCTCCCTCCCTCCCTCCCTCCACAGGTATCTCACAGAGCACCTTATTGCTGTTCTTACAGGTTCCAGCCTTATAAATACACTCACCTCGCCACCCTCCCAATCCGCAAACACTCAGGCTGTCACATGCGGTAATTGCAGACCTGGTTTATTTATGCATCTGGATGTGGATTTTGGTTTTGGGTGATCGTGTCAGCAGCAGAGGGCAGTGCCGAGTGTTTTTCACTACATGTAGAGCAGGCGAAGATGATGTGTTTCCACCCAAGCGGCAGCCTCCCGCTCTCTCTCGTGAAGCCAACAAGGAAGTGACTTAACATAAAAGCAGCTTCGAGGTTTCAGTCCTAAAAAATTCACTTAAACTTGCATGAAATTCTAAATACTGATCCTTGATCTTCAGCTCCAATTGTGTTTTAAAGGGGTCCTATTATGCTTTTTCACTTTTTCAACTTTAGTTAGTCTGTACAACCTAGTATGAGAGCCTGTTCTAGTACACCCCCAAAACAAAATCAAGACTTTGTAAAAGAGCATAATAGGACCCCTTTAAAGATAGATTGATAGACGGACGAACGGACGGACGGACGGACGGACGGATAGATAGATAGATAGATAGATAGATAGATAGTCTCTTTCTGTCTAACCAGGTTGTTCTTGTTGAGAATGTTTGTAATGCCGGTGTGATTTCTCAGGTCTTGATCAGATGATAGCGGTCGTCAGGTGATGGGTCAGTCTCAGTTCAGGTGTTGTTCTGCTCTCTGCTCACCTGCTGCGGGCCACACTACAACGTAGTGTGACCATCTGTGTGGTAGCACCCCCTCGCTGATTGATACAGAGGTTCCTGGCCCTACCCCAGGCAGCTGCGGGCGACGACAGAGGCGGGAACACCATCCTGATCCAAACAACTTCACCTCGTCAAAGGCCGTGACACACATTATCAGTCACATGTGGATGGCACCAGCTGTTTAGAGGACAAACAAGTAAACACTACATCTAAAAAAAAAAAAAGACAGGTGTAAAAAACAAAGAATTTAAACAGCTTCAAGTTGATGTTTTCTTCTGTAAATCAGTGGTTCTCAAATTCACTTGATAATATATGGCTAATAAAAATTCTAGATTTGGCACAATATTTGTTTCATGCGCTAGGCAGATAAATCCCACGGCTGTTGTTGTTTATGCATTTACAAAATCAGCTTGTCACATCAATATATTTGCATATCGTTGAGCTTATGGAATTACTGCTAATACTGATGCATTTCATTTTTTATTACTTTTGTATGATCAAATATTTTGGTCTATGTTGGTGCTCGCGCAAAAACATTTGAAAACCACTGATCTAAAGAATTGTGTTTTTATACAAAAACACTAAATATAAGGGGAAGTCGTGGCCTAATGGTTAGAGAGTCGGACTCGTAACCCAAAGGTTGCGGGTTCGAGTCTCGTACCAGCAGGGATTGTAGGTGGGGGGAGTGAATGTACAGCGCTCTCTTCCACCTTCAATACCACGACTGAGGTGCCCTTGAGCAAGGTACCGAACCCCCAACTGCTCCCTGGGCGCCACAGCATAAATGGCTGCCCACTGCTCCGGGTGTGTGTTCACTGCTGTGTGTGTGCACTTTGGATGGGATAAATGCAGAGCACTAATTCCGAGTATGGGTCACCATACTTGGCCTCACGTCACTAATAATAGTGTTGTTCTTCTAAATTACTTACCTGTTACATATTTACATTATATATATATATATTTATACATATGATATACATTTTATATATATCATATAAAAATAACACAAAATTATTTAAATGAACTAAAAACAATTTTCTACTACAAAGTAGTGCATTAAATGTAATAAAGTAAGACAATGTAATAAATTCATAATAAAACACACAATTTACAAGGGAAAAAATGGAAGCTGTGGTTGCCAGAAATTCACAGTAAAAAATACTGTGATAATGTTTCCAGTTTTGCGGGATGCCTGTATATTTTACAACTTACAGCCATATTTTTATTAAGTGATATAATGTTAAAATACATATCTGAGCAAGCAAAAACTGCTTTTGTACCTTAAAATGTTTTTTAAAAATGTACTGTAAATTATGATAATTTATCGTTTTTACTGACAAAAAAAAACATTGCATTAAATATACATTATAAACATTGCATAGTTTCACCATATATGTTAACCAATTAATGTGTTTTTACTTAGGCATTTTATGATATTTTTCTGTAAAAAGTACTAATGTTTTTTACAGTGCACCCCCCACTAAACAGGTCAGTAAAAGTTCTTGCACCAAAAATAGACATTTAATATTATAAAACCATTTTCAGTAACGTTTTACTGAATGTTTGAAATATTCCACTTTAAAGTTATTCAAACACATGCAGCATCTCAGAAAACCCCAAAAGCTAGACGGTAACAGTTGCTAGGCCAGGATTGGTCAGTAACGTGTTTAAGGCGGGGCTTAGTGAAGGCTCAGTTATCTGCTTTGCTTCAGTGACTTCATTCACCTGCAGGAGTGTAAGTGATGTATCAGACAGGTGAATGCATCCTCTTTCTCTTCACCTCAAGCATTTTTAGGAAGGATGAACAATTTGCTTACAATCTCGATTTCTCACCCTCTCAGCTGAAGCGTCATAAAGACACAAAGGCCATCTGGTGCAGGTTATTTACAGAGAATATGGATGGTGTTTGTAATACTTCATTAACTGATTGTTTCATGTTTAATTTCAATGGATGTCACACTTTATCTGATGGAGGCAAACGTCGCATAGCTGGCATTATCCATTTAACATGGCTGACTGATCTTAAACAAAGCACATCTCACTCAGGCATGGCAAGGTCAACTATAATGTGTGAGTTGTGTGTGTGTGTGTGTGTGTGTGTGGAGAGAGAGCAGCATATTCAAAACAAAGACTTATGATTCATCCATTGAGGCACTGATGCATTAATGACGTCAAAAGTGAACTCAGAGAAAGCAATGAGCTTTTTCCTCCACAGAGACTCTGCTAAAGAAAGAAAGGAACAGCTTAGCAACTAGGTTTTATATGAAACTGCATTCTGTCCCATCAGTACTTCAGCCATTGAGAAGCTTTCGCTTTCCACAAATAGGCTACAAATTACTTCTTAAAGGAATAGTTCACCCCAAAATATAAAACATTATTTCATTATTTACCTTCAGACATTGATTTTGGTCTGTTCCAAATCATATGTCTTGACCTTCTGAACTGTATCCAACAATTTCAATCTCAGATATGAAAATAATAATTCAAAACAATATAAAAATATAATAATTTTAATAGCCTCTGTTATTAAATTAAATGTATTCAAAAAAATCTATTTAAACAATTGTTGTACCTATATATACAAAATATAGAATTTAAATAAATACAATAAACATAATTTAAATAAATAATTTAAAATAGTTAAAATTAACTTAAAGGGTTACTCCACCCCAAAATGAACCTGATGTTATATTGATGTCCTGTGCCTGCTGGGTAATAACAGAGGGTATCAAAATTATTCTATTATTAATATTGTTTTTGAATTATTATATTTTGATATCTGAGATTTAAATAGTTGGATACAGAAAATGATGAGAAGCAAAGCTAAACATGACATTTTACGTAATTAAAATTATTCTTTAAATTGTTTTAAATTAAAGGGTTACTCCACCCCAAAATGAAAATGTTGTCATTAATCACTTACCCCCATGTCGATCCAAACCCGTAAAAGCATCGTTTGTCTTCGGAACACAATTTAAGATATTTTGGATGAAAACCGGGAGGCTTGTGACTGTCCCATTGACTGCGCTGTTTTCGTTCAAATCAAAGCGTAAATACACATAGAAAATGTATCCTTGTGTCGCGGCTGACACAGAAGAGCGTACGCTGCTTGCGTTCAGCAGATATTCTCCAAATTGGCGCTACGGTGATGCGGAGAGATGAATTGTTGAATAAAGTTGTTATTTTTGTTCTATTCGCGTACAAAAAGTATTTTCGTCGCTTCATAACGTTACGGTTGAACCACTGATGGCAGATGGACTATTCTGACGATGTCTTTCATACTTTTCTGGCCAGAAAAGTATGAAAGACATCATCAGAATAGTCCATCTGCCATCAGTGGTTCAACCGTAACGTTATGAAGCGACGAAAATACTTTTTGTACGCGAATAGAACAAAAATAACAACTTTATTCAACAATTCATCTCCTCTGTGTCTCTCTGCATCACCGTAGCGCCAATTTGGAGAATATCTGCTGAACGCAAGCAGCGTACACTATTCTGTGTCAGCCGCACTGCACGGTTGCGCTGTTTTCGTTCAAATCAAAGCGTAAATACACGTAGAAAATGTATCCTTGTATGACAAAATTTTCATTTTGGGGTGGAGTATCCCTTTAATTTAAAATAATTTAAAGAATAATTTTAATTATGTAAAATGTCATGTTTAGCTGTGCTTCTCATCATTTTCTGTATCCAACTATTTAAATCTCAGATATCAAAATATAATAATTCAAAAACAATATTAAAAATAGAATAATTTTGATACCCTCTGTTATTACCCAGCAGGCACAGGACATCAATATAACATCAGGTTGACGTTGGACATGATGTTGGACAAACGTTGCATTTTGGTTGAGAATGAAAATCGGGTTGATGTCAGTATTTGACGTTGACTTAACATTGGATTTTTGGTTACACAATCTAAAATATCAACCTCAGCTGACATCGGTATTGGACATCAAATTAACATTGACATTAGACGTTGAATTGACACTGAATTTTAGTCACCCAACGTCACAACCGAAAGTTAACCAACTATCAACCTCTTATGATGTTGTGTGTCTGCTGGGTAAATTTAATTTATTGTAAAAAAATATATATATATTTGTACCTATATATAGTATCCAAAAATTGTCACGCTAACCATAAAGTTATTTTAAGAAAAATTATGAACAAGTATTTTTCTTTAGTTATGAGGAAGCATTTTAAATTACAAACATCTGGTGCCAATCAAGCTAGTCCTTGCTGATAACCTAGTTTAAGATAAATCTGCAACCCTGTTACACATTCTAGCAAACCTCATATAGGTTGCAGCACCTACAGCAGGACATAGTTTGACCTTCTGATGTGGATGAACAATGATTTGTGAAAGTTAAGCACGTTCCTTTAGTGAAAAAGAACAAAAATGTGAATTCTAGAACAATTGAAAACCACTGAGAGTCTCATGGTGCAGCAGACGGCGGTTCCCTCCAGAGCCTGAACAAAGCCACTCCATAAATAGAATGGCCCAGGGTGCAGCCTTAGTAGTGTGCACTACAGCGGCCAGTGAGTGAGTGACTTCTGCCAGAGTTCAGCGTGACTCAGCTCTGTGTAAATGTTATGGACTGGCTGACAGGAAATGTCATGTTTGTGAATGCAAACAGCACAGGGACGCAGCTACATAGCAACACCTTGGCAGCCACCCAGAACATCTTAACAACTGCATAGCAACACCCTGGCAACCACACAGAACACCTTAGCAACCGTATGCTGTAGCAATGCCCTGGTAACCACCTAGAAAACCTTAGAAACTGAATAGCAACACCCTGGCAACCACCCAGAACACCTTAGCAACTGTATACTGCAGCAGTGCCCTGGCAACCACCCAGAACACATTTTACAACTGCACAGCAACACCCTGGCAACCACCCAGAACACCTTAGCAACCATATACTGTAGCAATGCCCTTGCAACCTCCCAGGAAACCTTAGCAACTGCATAGCAACACCCTGGCAACCACCCAGAACACCTTAGCAATTGCACAGCAACACCCTGGCAACCACTCAGAACACCTTAGCAACCATATGCTGTAGCAATGTCCTTTAAACCACCCAGGAGGCCTTAGTAACTGCATAGCAACACCCTGGCAACAACCTAGAAGACCTTAGCAATCGTATACTGTAGCAATGCCCTTGCAACCACCCAGAACATCTTAGCAACTGCACAGCAACACCCTGGCAACCATCCAGAATACCTTAGCAACCATATAGTAATGAACTTGCAACCACCCAGAACACTTCAGCAAAGTGTTTTTCAGCACTCATTTCTTCTGCATAAGAAAAACAAGTATTTTGTAATGAAATGGCAAAATCAAGTATAAGCAAAAGCTGCAAAGACAAACTCGGACAGAAAGATAAACGCCCGCGATAGCGGGGGCAGGTAATTGAGTAGGCCGCCGCCCTGCCGCTGAACACGTGCACACAGAACCCTCTTCCTCGTTCTTTTGTTCTGTGAAGGGCAGAAGAATATCAGAATGCTAATAGGAAAACACCATATGATGGAATTAATCACTTTATAGCTTTGATTTTTCATCTAGATGTTTGGTGCAACTTAGAAAAAAATGAGAATGGGCAATAGATTTTGAATGCATATGAATCAAACTTATTTTGTAGGAATGCACTGCAGCAGATGTCAGAGACATCAACGTTAAAAATGATGGTGAGTAATAGCCTCCACTGGCAGATTGTTAGTTTTAGCAAGATCATCAAACATATATATACTGAAATAATGAGTGAAGATTAAAAACAGACATTTCACATACTGTACACAACATATATAACACACACTGAAAACAAGTGTGATAAATAAAGAAAAACCGAACTCATATAACCTTGTTTCGGCGTAGGCATCTGGACAGAGTGCTGAGTGATGCAGGCTGACTGAACGCTCTTCAGGACATATTATACAGAACCAGAGTCTCTTAATTAAAATGGACATATTAACAGCACAGACAGGTGTGTAATTATGGCTGAGGGCTGTTTGAACAAGCAGAACACACACCTGCAGCTAATCGAATTGTGGAAGAGCCCTGGAAATCTAGAGCGCTCGAGTCCACACTACAATAAATCAACAGGGTCTTTAGTGCCCTTAACACCTTTTATAAAACTGTGGCCAACAGACGTAATATCTAATTCAGTTCTCTAAATAATTAGATTTATTAAAAAATACAACAGCAATAATAACAAATAGAAGGAAATATTATACTTGCGTGTAAAAGTTTTTATTCTTTGCTTCAGCATAAATGAAATGCAGCATCAGAGGTGATTTGCTGTTGTCATGACAACAGCGGTTAAATAGATGCAAGACAGGTGATGGTCAAACAGAAGCAGGAAAGAATGGAGCGATCATAATTCCCTGTGCAAATAAAGACGAGTCCGAAAACCACTCATACTTAAACACTACAACAAAAATCATAAATAAAATAAAATAAAATAAAAAATAAATGTAGTTGCTGATACATAAAACTTCATAAATATTTTTTAAAAATATAAAATATCAGGTTGTCAAACCAACATTTTGTATTTTTATTTAACAACCTGATGTACTAAAATAATTAATAAAAACTATAAACTTGATCTAAAATGACAATGAAAATAGAAAATACAGAAAAAACTATTCAAAATATTAAAAAACTATCAAATAAATTATAAAAACTATAAATAGTTATAAGTTAGTCAGCTAGTTAACAAACCAACATTTTCCATTTTCATTTAGTAACTTGATGTAGTTAAATCCTAAAACTTAAAGTGAAATAAAAATGAATAAAAAATATATATAGGCATGTTTAAAAAACTAATTATATATATATATTTATATACTGGTGTTAAATATGTTATATAATGTATATAATATGTTAGATTTGGTTACATAAAGTCCATGGGGATACATTTTTATCTTAAATTCTTAAAGCAGCACTATGTAACTTTTGGCGCTGTAGCGGTTAAAGGGGTCATATGATGCAATTTCATTTTTTCCTTTCTCTTTGGAGTGTTACAAGCTCTTGGTGCATAAAGAAGATCTGTAAAGTTGCAAAGACTAAAGTCTCAAATCCAAAGAGATATTCTTTATAAAAGTTGCTTTAAAAAGTTAAAAATTCACAAAGAAATTAAAATAAAGCACTTCTAAAACTGAAATTATTTTCTAAATAAAGTGTGTGCCCTATCAACCATGTAACAACATGGCCGTTAGGTTTGCATGGACAAACAACACAAATGTAGTTTTCAAATTGCCAGTGTGTTTCTGAGAAAAATGAATTCAGATTTGCATTCCTGGAGCGTCTGTCCTCACAGTGTGGGACTCTGGAAGTGAGACGTTAGCAGGGTTTGCTCTCAGATTTTCCCTCAATGAAAGCAGCCTCAGCTTGGTGAATGAAGCAGCTGTCAGCGACAGAACAATACAAGAGAGAATTGAACGGCACAGTACAGCGATTCTACAGTGTCTCGTGTGCTGTATTTCTATTATGTTCTCTATCTCTTTTAGTTTTCTGACGATCAGCTTTTAGCGTTTGGTTGCTCTCCAGGGAATAATGAGCTGAACTCACAGACGCTGGGCTATTCTGGTCAGCTGCTCTCGTGGACAGAAAGTCAGTCCCACACCAATTAATCTGTTTTTATATTTCTTAAAATAAAGCAATGAGAGACTGAGTGCTTCAGTGACATCTCCACAAATAAATGGTGTTGTTTGGCAAACTGCAATGTTCTAAAATGCTGGCAGCAGTAATATGATAAAAAGACTATTATTAATAATTACAATAAACAATTTGCTTGTAAATAATATAATTTAATAGTCTAACTGGCATCTAAATTGCCATAAATAACTTGTGTTGTTCCAAAATGAAACACAAAATTAGATGTTAGGCAAAATTAGAGCAGAATAATATGAGCAGTTAAATGTTATTCTTGTTTGGGTGCAATTAAAAAATGTTGTGCCATGTTTTCAAATGAGATTTGAGAACTACAGTGGAACAACAACTTTGATTCTCAGGTAAATGTATTACATTTTTAAAAGGATTTGTTGAAAATATAACTGCCTTCAGGCCATCCGAGATGTAGATGAGTTGGTTTCTTCATGGGAACAGATTTGGAGAAATGTAGCATTACATCACGTGCTCACCAACGAATCCTCTGCAGTGAATGGGTGCCGTCAGAATCAGACAACTGTCCAAACAGCTGATAAAAACATCACAACAATCCACAAGTAATCCACACCACTCCAGTCCATCAATGTCTTGAGAAGAGAAAAGGCCATTTTGGTTTCTAAAAGTGTTTGATCTGTGCATATTTCTCTCCTGATTCCGACCACACAACTTTTTCACTGATCAATAATATGGATTATGGACTCTTGTTTTAGCCAGAAGCAATGATTTGAAGATAAAAACATCTTAATGATGGATTTGTTTCTTATAAACACACAGCTTTTGGCTTCTCAAGATGTTAACTGATGTACTGGAGTCGTGTGGATTACTTGTGGATTATTGTGATGTTTTTATCAGCTGTTTTGGACTCTCATTCTGACGTCACCTATTCACTGCATAACTAAATATTATCATTAAATAATACGTTTTACTTAACATTTAATGTTAATGTTCCCCTAAGAAATGATTCAAAGATGTTATAAACCTCTCAAATCTAGTGACTAGTTGTTCCTTGAAATTTCTGCATGGTCTGAAAAAAACTGTCACTCCCAGAAATGTCATCCCAGGCTTTTTAATCAGATTGGAACTAGTGATTTCTGATGGCTCCTGCCATGTTTCTATTGAATATGCATAATGCGGTCAGTGAGCAGCCGTCTGGATTTGAGGCTACAGGCTCTGTCTCTGGTAAACACGCGAAGCTTGATTCAGCAAAATAAATGAGATGAATCCGGGGCCAAAAAACCTCATCCCAAAACTCATTAGCCTTAGAAAGAGAGAGGAGCTCAGCTGTGAATATGAAATGCAATATCATGTCATCTCTGACTCTTTGAAAAACACACAGTAAGGGAGAGAGATGTGAATACAAAATGTAATATCTTGTCAACAGAAAGTCTCAGCAATTGCAAGGGTGTTAGCCGATGTTTGTTTGTGCTGAACCAGGCATAGATGGTACGTAAGCTAACAGGCAGAAAATGATCATCTGAGCTCCTGTGTAAAGCAGCAGAACATGACTGCAAAGACAGATGCAGTAGAGGTGATGTAGCTGTATGTTGGGTCATTTACGGCTGCGTCCCAATTCACATACTTCTACTATGCACTACTTGTGTGTCTTGTTTGTAAACCAAGCTGGTTTCTACTAGTCTACGGCAAGCTGTAATCACACATTTCAAATATGCTTCTGTAGCTTATTTAACCCTCATGTTGTGTTTCGCTCACTCGGTCAAATGCTAGTTAATGTTATTGCATTGGACCAAAACACAGGGTATGAGCAAACTTTGATCATTTTTGTATTTTTGTCCCACTTTGTTAAAAAATTACCGCCTTACAAGAAATTGCTTTTTAATAATATATCATTACCAAATAGGCAAGGCAAGGCAAGGCAAGTTTATTTATATAGCACATTTCATACACAATGGTAATTCAAAGTGCTTTACATAAAATAAATGAAAAAATAATAAAAAAATAATAATCAACAACAATAAAACAAGGAATTTAAAACTTTGAAAATGATTTAAAAATTGATTTAAGAGGTTTAAAATGAATTTAAAACAGTTAAAAATAGTCAATATATCAAAGAAAATACAGAAGTGATCAGATAGTGCTACGTCCTTAATAACAGTGGATGAAATGTTTAGACCTCTACTGATGAGTAAATCTAGAGTATGTCCCCGATTGTGTGTGGGTTCATGCACATGCTGAATCAGGTCAAAAGTGTTTAAAACAGTTATAATTTCTTTTTTAGTTTTGTTTTCTGCATTATCTATGTGAATATTAAAATCCCCTGCAATAGCAAAACAGTCAAACTCTGAGGAAATCATTGATAGCATTTCTGTGAACTCTTCAACAAAGGCTGGAGAGTATATGTATACGATTAAATATTGTATTTAATCTTTTTGTCAACTTGTTTTCTTTCAATTAGCACAGTATACCTCTTTTGGGATCATATGCAACTCAATTTTTGAGTGAATATTACAAAAATGATTATACATTTGTTTGGGGACAGTTCTCACTAGTAACTAATTATTAACTATGAATTTTGCCTCAATAAACTCCTAATTTGATGCTTTTTAATAGTTAGTAAGGTAATTGTTAAATTTAGGTATGGGGTTGGATTAAGGGATCTAAAATATGGTCATGCAGAATAAGCCATTAATATGTGCTTTATAAGTACTAAAAACAGCCAATATGCTAGTAATATGCATGCGTATAAGCAACTAGATAATAGTGAGAATTGGTCCCTATACTAAAGTGTTACC
This sequence comes from Sinocyclocheilus rhinocerous, assembly GCF_001515625.1. Classification (NCBI taxonomy): domain Eukaryota; kingdom Metazoa; phylum Chordata; class Actinopteri; order Cypriniformes; family Cyprinidae; genus Sinocyclocheilus; species Sinocyclocheilus rhinocerous. The sequence goes on from NW_015638992.1 coordinate 525,535, forward strand.
ATGAAAATTACCCACAAACAATACTTTTTATATTCAAAAATTGAGCTGTTTAAGCTCAGATTACATGACTAATCAGTTCTAAAAAGAAATTGAAAAGAAAACCTTTGCTAACTGAAAGAAAACAAAGATTGAATCCGATATTGATCTTCTCAGAAAAGAAGGAAGCAAACTCATTGCATTTGCTGTCGGAGAGCATTTCACTGGCAATCTGACTTGGGGGGTTTGTCAGTCTCTCAACAGTAGCAAAAAGAGTGCGAGTGTTGTTTAAGTTACTGTTTATAAGGTTTGAGAAGAATGACTGTCTAGCTTTGCCTAGTTCCACATTGAAAGCACGAAGGCTGTCTTTATATATGCTATGGTGGATTTCAAGTTTCGTCTTCCGCCACATCCGTTCTGCTTTTCTGCATTGTCTTTTCATACTCTGAACTGCTGTTGATTTTCTCCAAGCTGATTTTTGTCTGCCAGTCTTCTTGCTGACTTTCAAAGGAGCAATGTCATCAATAACATTCTTAACTTTTGAGTTAAAGGAATCAAGGAGAAGATCAACAGAGTCTGCAGAAATGCTTGGTGTTAAAGATATAGCCTCCATAAATAGCACACTAGTGTTCTCATTAGTGCATCTCTTTCTGACAGAGACAGATCTAGATTCAGTGGTAACAGAGATCAATATATTAAGGAAAATACAGAAGTGATCAGATAGTGCTACGTCCTTAATAACAATGGGTGAAATGTTTAGACCTCTACTGATGAGTAAATCTAATGTATGTCCACGATTGTGTGTAGGTTGATGCACATGCTGAATCAGGTCAAAAGTGTTTAAAACAGTTATAATTTCTTTTTTAGTTTTGTTTTCTGCATTATCTATGTGAATATTAAAATCCCCTGCAATAGCAAAACAGTCAAACTCTGAGGAAATCATTGATAGCATTTCTGTGAACTCTTCAACAAAGGCTGGAGAGTATATGTATACGATTAAATATTGTATTTAATCTTTTTGTCAACTTGTTTTCTTTCAATTAGCACAGTATACCTCTTTTGGGATCATATGCAACTCAATTTTTGAGTGAATATTACAAAAATGATTATACATTTGTTTTGGGGACAGTTCTCACTAGTAACTAATTATTAACTATGAATTTTGCCTCAATAAACTCCTAATTTGATGCTTTTTAATAGTTAGTAAGGTAATTGTTACATTTAGGTATGGGGTTGGATTAAGGGATCTAAAATATGGTCATGCAGAATAAGCCATTAATATGTGCTTTATAAGTACTAAAAACAGCCAATATGCTAGTAATATGCATGCGTATAAGCAACTAGATAATAGTGAGAATTGGTCCCTATACTAAAGTGTTACCATGAAAATTACCCACAAACAATACTTTTTATATTCAAAAATTGAGCTGTTTAAGCTCAGATTACATGACTAATCAGTTCTAAAAAGAAATTGAAAAGAAAACCTTTGCTAACTGAAAGAAAACAAAGATTGAATCCAAGAACTGTTGGTAATATAACATAATGAGAGAATTAAAGCAGAGATTTACAAACGCCAAATTAGGCAATGGATTTTCAGCAGAGCACAAGGGTTAAAAACAACTTGGGTTTGATTTTAAAAGAAAGCACATAATAAAACATAGATTCACTGAATTGCATGAATTGAATGCATTGCAAGTTGCATGGTTGGAAAATGCTAAATGAATTCATGTAAACCTATGGCATGCATTTTTCAAAATACCATAATTTATGGCACACTAATTCTAATCTTACACAATATTTAATTTAGAACAGAAAGTATGTAGATTGGAACACAACCCATGTTTAAACAAAGTCATTGATAAAACATGCGCGTTTTGGTTCTGTTGCAAGTATAAATGTTAAATAAAACAAAGATTATTGGAAAATCCTTTCATTCTTTCTATTCTTTCTAAAATTTCTTGCTTAATTTACTGTCACTTGACGTTTCCTTGTAACTATTTGTGAAATGTATGAACAATTTCTTAAGCAAAAAGTAAATCCTACACCAACATTTCTTTCCTTGCAGACAGGGTTTTTACACTTTTTGGACAAAAAACAATGGCCTTACCTATAGTTGTCTATGCATATTAATCTTAATCTTGCATAGAAGAAAGTAAATTAACATTGACAGTATTACAGTGTGGCATCGAGCATGTCGGCTAGAAGTTTGTGCCCTTTCAAAGTGTCTCAGACTGCTAATGCTGTACCGTCAGGCTTTACACTGCATATATCTCACAATGCAATTTGAATTTATAAATGATTGAAGTGACAAATATTGAGACTCATTATGCAAATAGTATGCGAGAGGGAATGATTAGTATGTAAAACACTTCATGCCGAGGCAGTTGGAGGATACGCAATCCTGACAGACTAGAGCTCATTAGCATTCCTGCTGATACCTGGTGGAGTCCACAGCTAGAAGTACTGTAGATTTTTAAAATCTGACCACAGGTGGGATGTACTGCCAGGAAAAAAACATGCTGACATGCTAATTCAACTATAAATCTGTTTTATTGCCACTAAAAATGAGCATTCTGGAGGGGAAACTAATCGTATATAGATTGCAACACTGTGTAATGAGTCAGATTTTGAACAAGATTGTCATGAACAATTATCAGAGCAAGAATCAAACTTATACATCCAATTTCTGAGATGCTTTTCCATGCATCATTAAAACTTTTCACAAAACACAGTTTCAAAGCAGCTTTACAGAAAATCATGATGTTAATGTTTATAAAATCTTAATATCTTCATGCCTTATAGACACATTTAGCAGATTTGAGCAGAGTCATAATATCATTTACATATGATTTACAATACAAGCAATCAATCACACAGTTGAGATTTGCTATATAGTTCACCCTATCCGAACATAATGTATGGATGCGGATAAGTTGGACATACTTATATATCCAACTTTATATAAAGAGGTGATAATATAGTTAAATTTTTTGAGTTAAGATTTGCTACAGTATATATCACTGAGTGTACTGTCAATATGCAGATAAAGCTGTATATATATTGAATTTTATATATAGAGCTGTGATAATATACTTTGTATTTTGCGACAAAGTAAATCAAAATCAGGCAGTTGAGATTTGCTGTATAGTATGTATTGCTCGACGTGAGCTGTACGAGAATAAAGTTATTGAGAGAGAGCTGTGCCATAATAATGTTTACAATTTGTTGTGTTTTTGTCATTTTTTGTTAATTACAAGCAATCAAGCAGTTGAGATTTGCTATATAGTATATATTGACCTAGGTGAGTATACTGTGTGTATGCAAATGTAGAGCTGTGTGACAGTTTACATCTTTGCAGCAACATAAATGCCATTATAAACCATTATAAACTATGACATCGCTTGCTTTGTCTGCCATCTTTAGTGTAGTAACAAATCTATCTTTAAATTTGGCCAAAACAAAGTAACTAACCCTTTGAAGCAGCTTTGACGCACTGCATCACTGCTCATTTGCATAAAGCTAAGCTTTTCTCAACTTTGTTCCATCGTCCAGCAGTCGCTGTCATTCACGTCCCTGAAGATCGCCCACTCTTTTGGAAAACAAATGACTTCAGGTTGCTTCGTCACTGCAAAGCATTGTAGGAGTGAACGTCCTTTTTGCCCTGATGGAAACTCTTTTATACATTTCAGCCATGCAGCACATAAAGTGAGAGCAAGAGAGAATATCAAGGACAGACGATCTTGAGAGCGATTTCTCACGTTGATTGAAATTTAGGTGGCTTTGGTGATTTGCAGGAAAATCAATTTATGTGGCCTGAAGGTGTCTGACTCACAGTTAACGTCATAAGACCTACGTGCTTCACATTTGACGACTTGTGCGACACGTTTGCTGAAATATCTCATCAACAAAAGCGTGCACACTCACTCGCATCTATTCATTTCGTGCTCGCACCTTGTTCAAAGCTGCGTTTTGTTGGCAAGTAATTAGCTGACCAAAATCCATCACTCAGATCTCTAAACGGATGGAGCAGGCGGAGAGAAAAGAGCCGACAGCTAGCGCGCTCTTTCTGACAGGAAAGGGGTCAGCCTCGGGAAGGAAACATGATTTATTCAGGCGTTCAGTGTATTGTCGGTTGATTGTGCGAGGCCGGGCCTTTAAAGAGAAACCCTGGGGAGAACACCAGCACTTTTATCCTCTCTCTCTCTCTCTCTCTCTCTCTCTCTCTATCCTTTTGTCAGGGCTCATGACCTAGTTGGTGCAAAGAGGCGAAAATTACGTCATTTGCAAATATGCTTTCATTTCACGATAGTGCATAATTGTCTGAATCTCTCTCTCTCTCTCTCTCTATCGCTCTCTCTTATTAAGTGTATCTCCTCCAGAACCGCAGTGAGAAATTAGAGTGACACTACACTACCCTCCCCTAGGTCACTCGGAGACATTTACAGCATTTACAGGCTCTTCACACACTGCTCCAGCAATCCATTACCCGCATTCTCCACCAAAACACTGCTATTGACACAGGACACGTTCTTGCATTCTTTTAATTGCCGATCTGTATAAATATGCAATTGCTCTGATGCATCTTGTTATTGAATGTGCGATGTGTAAATGGCCACTTATTGCTTGTATTGAGAACCTATTTTAAAGGGGTCATATGATGTTGCTAAAAAGAACATTATTGATCTTCTTTATGCACCAAGAGCTTGTAACACTCCAAAGAGAAAGGAAAAATTGAAATCGCATCATATAACACCTTTAACATCCAAAGCAAAATAATGTTGTCTGTATGGCGTTTCGAACTGGCTTTAATGCAATGGTTAGAATTGATAGTAATCAACTAAGACATAAAACTAACACATGATGATTTGTAAATAATTTAAAGTTGAAAAACAAGGCATTTACAGGCTCTTCTTTTGCACGCATTCTCCACCAAAAACACTGTTGGTAGAGGACACGTTCTTGCATTTCGCTGTGCTATTTTTTAATAGTTGGTCTATAAAAAATATGCAACTGCTCTGATGCATCTCGTTTTTTCAGGGTTTCTCACCACGAGCACCTTTGCTCTGCATCTAGACATTTTTGAATGCAAGAACTAGGGCTGTCGCACATCGCACGATCGCACATTTATTAATAAACCATTGAAATCGTTATAATGAGCCTTTAATTGCCTACATAGCCTAATAAGCCCTCAAGCACACGCATAAAGCTTGCCACAGCGCACCTGCAGAAGTAATGATTATGAATTTGTCAGGGAAAAACAGTAAGGAGGCTGCATTAACATTTTAATAATGTATTGGTACACTAGTGCTTTCTTTGTTTTCATCTTAAGAGATGAAGTTGGCGACACTGACTCGTCATCTCCGCAGTAGTGGACGCGCATGTATGCATGTTTCATGCAGATTACATAATCTGAGAATATTTGTTTTTCCATTTGAATTGGTTCATTTGAAAGTAAACATTTCTCTCTCTATAGATATGTTTTTCATATGTGTAAGGCAAGTATACTCAGAGTTTCTGAGCTTCGTGCTCAAGTTCACAGAGACCGAGACGGCAGAAAGCGCATCTATGAACGCCCACTTATTCCTAGTTTTTTTAGAACTTATTTTAGCATCCAAAGCAATATCACTTTGCATCAATTTGCCATCTTGAATGGGCTTTGATGCAATGATTAGAAGTTATTAAAATATGAAGCAAATAGAATGTATAGTAATCAGCTCACACATATGATATTTGAAAATAATTTTCAGTTTAAACACACAGAGAAATGTACAGCATTTACAGCAGTGGTTTTCAGTTCCAGTCCTGGGGGCCCCCTGCTCTGCACATTTTGCATGTCTCCCTTATTTAACACACCTGATCGAGATCCTCTGCTCATTAGTTCAGTTCTTGGATCTCTCTCCTAACAAGCTGATGATCTCAATAAGGTATATTAAATAAGGGAGGCATGCAAAATGTGCAGAGCAGGGGGCCCCCAGGACCACTGATTTACAGGCTCTTCACATACTGTTTCAGCACTCCACTGCCCGCATTCTCCACCAGAAACACTAATTTCTCGCCATGAGCCCCACATTTTTAAGACACTAAAAACGGTTCAGTTCAGCCTTCTATAATCTTGCCAGTAGTTGACATAGTAATTTAATGGTAGTTAATAAAAGAAATGATGAATGATTTGAAAAAGTCGTGCTGTGTATGATCTTTCTAGCCTGTGTTTATTTAAAATCAATACGGTCTTCAGCTTCACTGAGATTCAATTGACCTTGCTTATACTGACTGAAGGATATCAAGGGTTAATTGAACGAACAGTGTTATAGTGCTGGGTGATATCTTACACTTTTATTCACTACAATACTGACATGCACCAAGGGTGATATTTATATATCAATGTAAATAAATAACAAAGTCTCACTGATGAACTTTTAGAGGAAGTCAAGCTTCCTATTAATGGCCAGAGATATGTTTTTCTGGACAAGGAAGCCAGTGGAAGCTGTATACAGGTATTACAGCTGTCTAAACGGATCCTCAGGGAGGTCAAGCATTTATCTACTCTCTGTGTCGGCTGGCGCTTTCTGCTGACAAAGCAGTTTACACATGTTCTCTCTTTCTGAGCTGTAGTATATTTCTAGAAACACTGAGTGCTGCCAATGAGGCTAATTATGGTAAAAGTCCTCCACGTGGCGGAGTAAAGCTGACCGCTGGCAGCGCCTGCACAGTAGATGAGATCAAGCTGTAATCTATGGAAATGTGGCCTCCATTTGGCCATCCGCTCTGTAATGAATTGGAGCACTTGTGGTGAATTATGTTGTTTTGATTTCGGTAATGGCATGACTACAGTGTTCTGCTTGTTTGAGCGTAGAGTAATGACCCAGTAATTCTGGACTCAGCTTTATTTCACACATTTGGACCGGACTTATTGCATTAACAGATGACCTACATTAGGAAGGGGAATTTATAATGCTTACACTGTTGAACGTAAAAGAGGAGATTCTTAGTTTTATTGTGTTATTCAAACAATTCTGATTTAATATGTCATCATGACCAAATGAAATAAGCATTCTAGCAAAGGTCACATGACTGTGGATGCCCTTAAAGGAATAGTTCACCCAAAAATGAACATTGGCTAAAAATGTACTCACCCTCAGGCCATCCCAGATGTAGATGAGTTTATTTCTTCATCAGAACAGATTTGGAGAAATGTAGCATTCGATCACTTGCTCACCAATGGATGCTCTGTAGTGAATGGGTGCCGTCAGAATGAGAGTCCAAACAGCTGATAAAAACATCACAATAATACACAAGTAATCCACACCACTCCAGTCCATCAGTTAACATCTTGAGAAGACAAAAGCTGCATCATTAAGATTTTAAACTTCAAACTGTTGCTTCTGGCTAAATTTACTTAAACAAGGGAACATTTTCCTAATTCATGGCCATGATTTACTAAAAAAAGGAAATTAATTATTACAACATGGGCACGATTTACTAAAACGAAGAAACTAGTTCTAAATTTATGGCCACAATTTACTAAAACGTGAAAATTAATTAGTGCAAAGTGGCCAGATTTACCAAAAAAAAGGGAGCAAATTCTTAATTCATTGCTACAATTTATTAAAACTTAATCAAGAAATTAATCAGTACATCAAGGCTGGATTTACCATTTGCGGCCATGATTTACTACATTTACTTGTTGAACAGAACCAAGAAGAAAATGGCACAATGTAACAAAGTCTCTGTTTCAGAAGAAAGCAAATGATCTACAGGTCTGAAAACGCCTTGAGATTCCACAGCAGCCTTTGTGTCAGGACAGCACCTATGATGTCTCAAAATGCAGCTTATGTAGGCAGCTCTGCGTGTTTGGTACAGAGCCTCTCTCTCTCTCTGTAGACGGCGGCTGTGCTGCATCAGTGATGAGGTGTCTGTGTCTCAAAGCCTCCCAGTGGAGTGTGTCAGTGCCGAGGTCAGCCCAAGGACTCACTCCCACACACATCTATGAGCAAGAACAATCACAGCGATGCAGCGAGCCGGACACAAACACACATATGCGCGACAGCTCTATTAGTGGTCCTGTGAAACTGCGTGTGGCGCTCTGGGCCATGTTAGTCATACGGATTCATGTAGCCGGGAAAACTATGCCAATATTTACATCTTGGACAGCATGATGAATTAGAGATTTTGATGTTTATCAGCTGAAAAACAAGGGCTAATTTATTGGTAGGGATTTACGGCATCACTCTCAAGGAAAACAACCCTCTGTTCTGCTTGTTTTCATCGTATCCTGTTGGCCTATTTCCATAAATCAGCAAACTCTTCCACTTTTGTTTATGTGTTTTTTTCCCCTCACAGAGTCTTTTTGATAAATAAGTGAAAGGTGTTCCAGAATCCAGGCAGGGAGATTCACACGTGGTGGTGTTTTGGTCTGACGGGCTCCGTCTCATTCATCACTCGGCCTGAGTTCAGCCCAATTCTAAATGTCAAAATTAGCGTTTCATCACTTGCCCCTGAAATAATGGAAGAAGTGGAGAGGACGGGCAGAAGACAAAGAGGACGTGACAGGGGGAATCTGATCATCAGAGGTGTAGAGGAACCGCACAGTCACAACTTAGACAATAGCGTAATGCATACTGCATTCTGTGCAGTACATACTGTACACTTATTACTACCTGTTCTGGTCATTTTGACAGTGGAGAGGATAATTTGTTTTTGTATTTCTTTTTGGAACTGATTCATCGCAGACCTCACTGATCAGAGCTCATGCACTTCAGTTTTTAAGTGAAAAAGCATAATAATAATAATAATTTACATGGCACCTCAGTGATAAAACTCATGGATTTGGATGGCGATTTATTCAGAATTGATGGAGAAGCGAGTTCTGTGATCCTACAAATGTAATATGCTTATGTAACCGGTTCTACTTCGCCTCACTCCGAGCGGGATTCGAACCGCGGTCTTGGGCGTGGGAGACAGGCACTCTAGCAAGGAGGCTAAAGGCATCAGTCGCTAGAGCGCCTCTTGAGATCAGGGGAGTGAGGTTTACACGCACAGCTCTTGCTAGCCTACCACAGTTACACTCACCCCCTAAACCTTACTCCCATTCTGGGTTTCGGCACCAAATGTAACTGGTTCTACTTCGCCTCGCTCCGAGCGGGATTCAAACCGCAGTCTTGGGCGTGGGAGGCGGGCGCTCTAACAAGGAGGCTAAAGGCCACGGCCTCTAGCTTCAGTCGCTTCAGTCGCTAGCGCCAGTTACACTTGGACTAATAAGAATAAATTCATATTTAATAATATCCTATTTATTATTTGATTATTTAAATTCTTTTTTAAATAATAGGAAAATAGATGCGCTATAGTTGAAATGGTTTCCCGTCTTGCATTTTATCTCTTAAAATGATGGATGTCATTGAAAATGGAAAATTAGCAAAAATCACGCATAGCGTTAGTTCTGGCAGGTCACGTTAGTCAAGCTCGCATCAGCTGACTCTCAACTGATCCCCATCTACCTATAGGAATACGACACCTATCTAAGCATTCATATATAAGGTCCCTCAGTATTATCAGAAGTTTTCGTATTGCTCAATAGCTAATTATGCTCCTCCATCCCCAGCTCCTCCTTTGTCAGTCAGGATTCAGCCTTCTGGTTATCCTTTGAATCAGACCAATTCTAAAATTTGTACATAAAATTATTGAACTTTAATGATATCTGCAATACATTTATGTTGGTTCTGAATCATCTTTGACGATAGTGGTCCTGACAGAAATAAATTAATGCAAAAACATAAAGCTGCTTGGTTTATATTTGTATGTCTGTGATTGTAGGCCTATATAATACATATTTTAAATAATTGTATTGCACATAATAATAATAACAACCCATTTCAGTTTCAAATGTTTACATGCTTTTCTTCTTTGTCTTCTTTTTGTACTTAACATCTCCCACTCGTTGTGGTGGAGCAGCTATGGAATATTGTTCTTGTAAATAGTTTCCAGTATTTATTTAATTATTTATTTTTCAGTAATAAATATGCATATAAATTACAGCGAAGTGCAACAGTTACTGTACGGTGTTCGGCAGTGATCAAAAAGGATTTAAACATTGAATTTTGAATGGTTTTCTTCTTGTAAACTCAGATATGTGGATTCAGACGGCAATTAAATAACTGCACGACTTTGGTGTTTGTCAAAACAGTAGGTAATTTGGGTGTTGGGAGAAAAACACTGTCATTCAGGATTCAGACTGCAATAAAATCACTGTAAATGTTGCAAATCGCTTATATTCCCATGAGAAACAATTACCCTCCGAATACGGCTTAAGTGAATCATTTTGGTAATATTCACTCAAAAAAGTACATAAGCTCTGATCAGTGAAGCCTACAATCAGTTCCAAAATTTGCTAACTGATCAACAAATCTGTCAAGAAGTTTTTAATGTCAAACCAATCCACTATCCATAATATTGCTTTCTCCAGTGAAACAGTCATCTCATCTGAATCAGCAGAAAAATCTGCACAGATCAAAAACCATTTGAGCAAAAACAATCCAAAACAAATATGCCGGTGGATTTTGATGTGGAAGAACAGCAGCAGATGTACTTTTTCACTGAAGAAAGCATTAGTGGCCACGTTGCACTAATTCATTCAGTCATGACCAGACCAGAAGAATCATATTGAGAACCGTATTAGAATTTAAGTGACCCAAGTTGGATGCAAAGTAATCAAATCACATTTTCCTGTTTGCACATGCAAAAACAACTGATTGGTGCCAGATATAGTAAAGAAATAGTTAAATATCAGGGAAAAACATGACAGGAGGCAAATGAAATCCGTAAAACAACATCATTTTGTATGCCAATGTTATCTTTTATTGCACAACAAGTCATCATTTGTAAGGAACGCTTCAACAACATTGTCACTGATGTATCAGATTACTGAAAAAGGGTAATATTCATTAGCAGGAGACTTTGCGTGTTGCAGTCATAGACATCAGCTGGCAGAGTTTTTGTAGTATCACTAACCACATGTCCTTCGCTGATATATGTAACTAAAATAACACAAGCAACTCTATTCATGCCAAATTCTACCTCCCTGGACCCCTAAATGACTCCTTTGGGTTTTCTATTCGGAGTCTACACAGGAAAATAAGCCTAAAATAAAGATTACTGTAGTCTTAACCATTAAAATATGCAAACTGGTGTCTTTTAAATCTCAGTATGCACACTTACATCCCCAAGATGTCGGTTAAAAACCACATCATCTGGAAAAAATATTGTTCTTCAAATCACATCATAATATTCATTGTCATTTGTTATTATTTTAAGATCCCATATGGAAAAAAATTAACATTAAAATGGCAAAATATACTACAAAATTGCAAGGTGCAAGAAAATACCTTTCGAATCTTATTTTATATATATATATATATATATATATATATATAATTTTTAAACAAAACTTATTTTTGAATTTAAAATGATATTTTCATATAAACTGCTGTTTACAACATATATTTGAATTTTAGCCAGAAAAAAATATGTATTTTGATGTATAGGATAAGACATTAAAAAAATTAATTTGGCTGTATTTACATGATCGTATACAAACAGCTGCCACTGGCGGTTCATCAGGGACTGTATGTTGATGAGAGGTTGGATTTGGCGTGACTCCACCGAGGGTCATAAACTACAAGCAGATTATCATGTTGGGCTTCTGTAGGAGGTGTCATGAGCTGCGATTTTGTTTTCCCCCTCCAGTCCTGTTAAAAAAACCAAGTGAAACAGGCTGGAACTATGGGTAGTTATGAGAACAAAGCTGTCGTGGCTCTCTGAATGACGCAAGCAGGACGACTGGAGTTGGAACCGTTATGGCTTAATACTAAGAGGGCTGATGGGTCTGATGCGGGAGTGATTCTGGCACACAGGGTGACGGAGCGGCTGCCAGAGACTCATCATGCTGCCAACTGGACCAAAACCGCTCTAGCCCGGTGCACCTCGAGTGACCTTCAAACGGGACGGCTGACTAATATCCACACAATGGAGTGAGTGCGAGTGCATTCAGAGGAGGGACTCACACACACACAGAGCAAACAGTGATTAAGGCTCAGGACTCTTGCAGTGAAACACATATTCTCAAAAATATAGCAGATTCTCAGCAGGAGTACAGCAGCAATGCCAGACGCATCGCTTAAAAACAACACCACAAGTTTACCATAAAAACATACCATGCAATAAGTGATACTAATACCACTAATACCATATTCTTTAAAGGGACGCACAATTAATAATGAATTAATATACGATCCTAATTCTAATATGAAATATTGCCAATTTGATGCATCCTTGATTTAATTATAAATATATAATATAAAATATTTAATACTAAATGAGAGAAATAAATGACTATAATTGTATGCAATCCAAATTGCAGTATGGCAAAAAAGCCTGTTCTATAAATATTTATAAAAAAATTTTTTTTTTACAAATGCAAAACGATATTTAATTAAACTTACAATAATTCAAAAATTAAAAAAAAATGAAATAAAAATTCAATTATTATTATTTTACAATAATTTATTGTTAAAGTTCACTAGGATCAAAATAGTAACTGTGAATAAAGTGGATTGAGAATCTTGTAAAAAAAAAAGAAAAGAAAAAAATTCCTTGTCTTTTCAGAAATATAAACCTTACTTGGGATAGTTACAATAATCCCAATTTTTCTTTAACTAAATTGTAACATACCAATTACATACCATGGTGTGCTAAATCAAACAGTGCATGGTATATATGAGAACACAGTGATATCTGACCTGACGTTACTGTAAGCGAGACAAACAAACAAAAGAAACGAAATGAATAACAGGCAGAGGACGCAGCGGCATTAGCCACATCAGAGCTTTCGCTGGGTTTGGGTCAGCAGAAATAGACACAAATCCGGATCCATTTATTCCACAGCAGCCTAATCTGACGTTTCACTGAATCACGTTTAATTGGACGGCTTGTGGGAGAGTATGGGAAACGACAGCGGACAGAAAGAGAGGCAGCTTTGAGAAAGAACACTAGTCACGGTAATACGGATATATTTGCACTATCAAAGTCAGTTTGTTCTTGTTAAAACTACACTAACACTGGAAGGTCCCACATGAATATTCAAACAAGAACAGTTACATATAAAATCACGTCTCAGAACAGAGCTGCGGCCGCATGTTAAAGAGAAAGACACTAAACGAGCCGTGAATTTACAAGACTTTGCTGCTGTTCTCCCATCTGACAGCGCTTCAGCAATTCAAATGGTCCAAAGTGTTCAAAGACGGGTCCAAATTTTTCCATGAAAAACCTTTAAAATCCCTGTAATCTATTCATTACACAAAAGGTTCTTAATCATTTTTTTTCTATGCAGCGATATCATAAAAGGGAGAAGTCGTGGCCTAATGGTTAGAGAGTCGGACTCGTAACCCAAAGGTTGCGGGTTCGAGTCTTGTACCGGCAGGGAAGTATGGGTCACCATACTTGGCCACATGTCACTTCACTAAAAGAACCTTTTTTTGCTTCCCCCAAAACCTTTCAGTGAACAGTTCTTAAAAGAACCTTTTTTTTTTTTTTAGTTCGAAGAACGTTTTAAATATTTAAATTCCACGCTAATGGTCATTTTTGAAAGCATAGATGCCAAAAAGAACCTTGATTTTTAAGAGTGGAAAAAAAGGTTCTTTTTAAAATGTTCTTAACACTAAGAAAAGAAAAATATCTTTTAAGAAAGTAGCCTGAAAGGTTCATGAGGAACCCAATATTTTTCTTTATGGCATGCCCCCCCTTTGGAACCTATATGTTTAAGAATATTGTTGATGACAGTTAACGGTAATATATAGAAAGTTACAGCAATAGATTTGAAAATAAAAAGCATTACCATTAAAATATGTGAAGATGCTCTGGAGGTTCAACTTGACCTTCAGTCTTTACATCCCAGAGTTCAGGAGAAAAGAAGTCCTCTATAATAATCCAATCTCACTTTTCATTCATAACTTTTCATAACTTTTCACCATCCCAAGCAATTTGCAATATCCTGCTGCACTCACAAATACATCACATTGTGGAAGTGAAATGCATTGCAGATGCCATTTCTTGCTGACTTCATTAAAAACTGTTATAAATTAGTATCCCAAGGTTTGCAGTCATTTTATATCCTGACATTGCTGGAACCTCATGCTGGAATTGAAACATCTTATTGCAGTTGCCATTTATATGTGTCATTTTTCCACATGATAACATCATTTGCTTTACAAATATTCTCGAAATCACTAATAACACAGTCTTTCCATCTTTTATATGTGCTAGAAAGTCTCATCATCATTGAATCTGCTGTGATGTCTATGAACTGCAACAGCAAACCACCCCCAGAACCTCTTACCAGACCTGTGCTAAAGTCAAATCTGGCTTTTGGTAGATCCAAAACAACGGTCTCATTAAAGTCCCCACTCATTGTACCGTATACAGACATGCGGCTCAGGGTTCCAGACAAACAGAAATGTGCAAGTCGTGTTTCCCCACACGAGGAGGTTATGCTGGGTTATTTGTTTCGCTAACACTAATTAGCAGCTACTGTACATATATTGCAAGGTTAAAGGATTAATTCACCCAAAAGTGAAAATGCTGTGTGTTTAGTCTCCCTTATGCTGTTCCAAATCTGTATACTCTTATTTTTTTCTGTGGAGAATAAAAGGAGAATTTCTGAAGAATCTTCATGCAGTTTCTTCATACAGTGGACTTTCAGAGATGAATGCCTGTCAAGCTCCAAAAAGAACAGAAACTAGTTTATTTACTTGAAAATAACAGCCTAAATTTCAATCTGTATGATTTTATAAGATATTGAATATAGTGCATGAATCATTCGCTGCACCAGGGATATTAGAGTTAACTAAAACTAAAACCATAAAAAACCATTTTAGTACTTGAAATAAAATACCCAAACTAATTTTATTAACCCTTGTCGTTTTCAATTAGTTTAACTTGATGTATGAAAATAACTAAAACTAAAACTAAATATTAAACAAGCACTTTGACTAAAATTAAAATGAAAACTAAATATATTTAAAAAATCAAAATATCAATAGAACTTATAGTAGAATCTCAATGATAAAATACTTAAAATAAAACTGTTAATAAAAATAAAATTCTGTTTTCCATTACAAATATAATATACGTACATTCTTAATTCAAAATACTTCTACTTGAAAAGCAAAATGTAAGAGTTTTTGCTTAAAAACGAGAACAAAATATCTGAGTGGGGTATGAAAATTAATCTTGTTTTCCCTATGAATTGTACTTGAAAGTGAAACTTTGATGACAGTCTACTTTTTTTTTAAACCCATTGGCAGATATTTGTTCTTATTTTAAACAAACTCACCTCATTTTGATACATTAGAAACAATTGACTTAATATCTCAAGTATTTGGCTTCTCAAGAAATCATATATCGGTTTAAGAATATGTAGATATTGGAAAACAAGACAAAAATACTGATTAAGATGTTTATTTTTTTTCCATTGTAAGGTTTTTATTTATTTATTTATTTATTGTATTTTTTTGTAGTCTGACAAACATGGTCACAATGAACTTTGTATAGAAAAGAGCTGCGGGAAGATGCTTTAAAGCAAATCATTTTGGGTGAACGTTTCCTTTAAAAAAAGAAAAGACACATAAACTTTGCATTTTGTCTTTCGTAGAGCCACATACGACTAAAAATAGACTATTTGGAAACTAGATATACTAGGCACTAGGTATTTACAGTACATTGTGGCACATTGTCAAAACAGAAAAGAAACAGACTGACAAGGGAGAAGAAAAAAAAAACACTTCTCCGAACAGAAACATAAAGTACCCTGATTTACATTTGATGCCGGGAAATATGGAGGAAATGTTCAGTCAATCTGTCCGCCTGTCCTTCAAGCGCTAGCAGGGAAGATTGCCTCGCTCACATCTGCCAGTCTTTCCGCTCTGGAAAAGCAGAATAAAACTGTCACGTTTTCCACACAGATGACTTTACGGCAGACGAGGCCTGCGGTGAGAGCGTGATCGGGTACTATATGAGTCTGCCGTGGAGCGACGTTAAAATACTCACATTTGGCTGCGATCTCCATTCGAACAATCAGACAGCAGCTTAATTAGGGCTAAAACCATTACATAAGCAAACGTGTGTTCATATGTAAATAAAACGGTCCAGTTATTCGCATACATTCACTGCCATACCCATCCTTATCGACCAACGCTTGAGACGAATTAAAGCGCGGTTTGTGTCCTTGGGCGAGAGAACATAAAGCCCTAGCAGAACTGAAAGGTTTATTCGCAGGAAACAGAATGTGCCTTTACTGAGAAACCAAAGAAGAGAGATTGGATTGCAATCCTGTGATAAATCGAGCCAATCGGTCGACGGACTGTCATTTCCTAGCTTCCTTTCTCAGATTAATATCATCAGACTCTTATGTTACAGGAGATGCTTGTGGAGGTTCAGTTTGCTGTCTTTATTGGGGCTTTTTTAGGTTTGATTGAAATTATGCCTTTAGACCGCATCTACACTGGATGCGAGCATCGCGCCGCTAAATTTTAAAACCAAAAAGCTGCCATTATAATCAACAGAGCTGTCTACAATAGAAGCAACATGCTATCAGTTGACAAATGCCTTGTTTCTATTTTTGCATGGCTTCTTCAGACGATTAGTTTTTCCACTCAGTCTGAAATAAAATTATTATTTTATTAATTTCATTTCTGTTGCTCAAACAGCATGGCGCTGCAACACCCAAGGTCATGGGTTTGAGTCCCAGAATGCATGATCTGATCAAATGCATGCAATGTAACTTGCTTTGGATGAAAACATCTGCCTAAAATGCATAAAAGTAATGTAAACCTATGCATTTAACACTATAAAGCCTACTGTGTAATATTTTATACGCTGTTAAACCTGTTGCACACAGTCTACTACATGCCTTCTATCGTCTGATTGATAGTTTAGACTTTTTTAGCTTCTCTTTTTATAATTCTTTAAAATTCTGTTTAGAAAAATCATGTTAAATTATGAGTATCAAATATGATAATTTGAGGAAAGTTTATTTGTTCAACTTTCAGTCATCATTGTATTGCATTGCATTATATGTTTTGATTATCAAACTATGCATTTAAATATTATCTTTATAAGACATATTATTGAGAGACAAGTAGTCTGCTATACTGTTATAAAGATCTCATTGATTTACATTACAAGCTATTATCATAATGTTTGCCGTATAAATATCAGCATCTGCACCAAATTGCATATTTTTGCTCAGTTTGAGCCTCTGAATCAAACAGAGCTCCATATTGTCACTAGTATCATACTCTATGAGCCACATAAGCCCAATGTATCAAATGTGACTTAATATTTTTTATACATGTATATTTTGTATAAAGGTTCAATAAACTGCTTTGCTTTCTCCAAAATTTCTGACTATTATTTAATATGTCAGGCTTTACAGGGTTAAATGTTTGACCATTACTTCAAAGCCCATTTGTGATGTTCCATTAAAAGTTAATTTTATACCAGTTATGTTTTTTTTTTAAAAATCTGCTTCCAGTGTGGATGTGGTGTTGTGCTGCCTTTACAATGCAAAGCCTAATGCACAGATCTAATATGTTTGCATTCACCTAAAAATGAAAATTTACTCACCCTCATGCCATTCAAGATGTAGATGAGTTTGCTTCTTCATTGGAACAGATTTAGACAAATTTAGCATTACATCACTTACTCACCAATGGATCCTCTGACAAATCCATCATTACGTCGTTTTAACTTTAAAATAATTTCTTCTGGCCAAAACACAAGTCCATAATGACACCTCCTCCACGGGAATGAGTCCATCTCCTGTTGTCTCTCACATCAAAATCCACCCACATATTAGTTTAGAACTGTTTTGGACTGTTTGGGCTTGTAAACTGTGCAGATTTCTCTCCTGATTCAGACGAGACACCTTTTTAATTAAAGGAACCGATATTATAGATTATGGACTCAAAAGCAACAGTTTGAAGTTAAAAATGATGGATTAATGATGGATTTGTTTCTTACAAACACATGTTTTTATCAGCTGTTTGGACTCATTCTGACGGCACCCATTCACTGCAGAGGATCCATTGGTGAGCAAGTGATGTATTGCAACATTTCTGTTCTGATGAAGAAACATGAAGAAACAAACATCTTGGATGGCCTGAGGGTGAGCAAATATTCATCCAATTTAATTTTTTTTGGGTGAACTATTCCTTTAAGACACAACAGGCAATGGTGCAATTCCAATGCATTCACTAATCTTAGCATAGCACCAAGTGATGATTTTAGACCACTGGACACAAGTGCTTAGATGTTGACCAGATGACCAGACACATTTCAGATTCAGAACCACATTTGAAAGTGACCCAGATCAGATCGCTTGTGTATGTACCCTTGCACAAACATGCATGCAACATGATCTGATCTGTGCATATCAGCAGTGTAAATGCAGGCTTACTATATATTGTAAAATCAATAGTAATCCATACGCTGTTGTTTCAGGAAATCTTGTCAATGTTTGTTTGTTTTTGTTTTAATTGATTAAGCTGCCTGTTTCAACCGCACAACTCCCACAATCTCAAAATCATCCAATGCAACTGGGGAATGTGATGATACCTGTCCTATAGAGGGCGCTAATGGGACACAGTGTGCTTTGTGTTAATATAATCCACAAATGGATCACCCTTAGAGAAACAAGACTTTGAAAAGCATTCTAGACGTATCTGATTAAAGTACTTAGGACGTGATCGCTACAAATAATCGGCAAATACACACAATTTCCATTTTGCATGAATTATTACTGATCTATTTACATGGCAGTTGTTAATATTCAGGTCACATCAATAATGCCACTTGGCAAACATTCAAAACCAATTATGCACCAATCTCGTTTTTGTTTTTCTAAAATCATTTTTCCTACGTTACTGCCCTGGTTTGCACATAAAATCATTTACAGCGTCATATTTACAATTTTCAAAGTTCAAGTGAGAAAAATCTGCAGCAGTTGACAATGAAACAAACAACTACATTCTTGCAAAGAGACAAGTTTGTAAATCAACCCAATAGTTTACATCTGTTCACAAGCAATCAACAAATCAACGATTCAGCCAGCGCTCACAGGCCTGCAAACTGAGCCCACGCACAAACTTTGTATTACGTTTACAGGCCATTAATATGCAGCATGTTTTAGATACTTAGTAATTTGTGCAAATCAGGATCTATTTTTAACACAACAGACAATGTTATAAAAATGTCACTGTTTAACTGTAAAATATAGAATAAATAAATAGATATAGAATATATTATATTTTTACAATAATATTACATTATATAGCTAATATTGTCTTTTTTATTTTTATATTATTACATTTTTAATTAAATATTACCATTTTTTAAGGTCTACACTGGAATAACCAACCTCTCTGACCTTTGACCTTTTCAAAATTGTGAATTTTTCTATTTATTGTGACTGTAGTACTTCCCAACAATAAAATAAAAATCAACACAGAGAACCATAACACATTACAAAACCTGTTTCCATCACTGAAACGCGCAACTACCGTAGACCCCCAAACATAAAGTGACAAAAAATACATGTAACTTTAGAAAACGAGGACAAATTTCATAACATATTGCAAAAGCTGCACAACCTTATCCAGTGCCTTAAAAGACGAGGTTTCAAACATTCTCTGAATAACGTTGATTCAATTGCTTATTCATATCGCTTATTGCGATATGAAGCTTTCGTATAAAAGGCAGGGCGAGAATATTGCAGAATTATATTGCATGTGCAGATCAGCATGGATCACAAAAAACAGCATGATTATTTTGGTTTGCCTGCTAATTTAAACGACCCATTGCATTCAAGTCTCGACTCTAAGTGCAATCCCGATGCAGTGAAGTATTGCCTTTATCGACACGTAAAAATGCAAGCATTACACTCCCGTTCGATCAAACAGTTTTATAAATTAAACGTATAATAAGCATATGTGCACAAATACACACGCACACGCACACACAGACCATGTATATGGCTTCTAAACTCGGAATCAAGGCAGTTAAATAGAGGACGTTTTCGTTTGACTTGTTTTTCTCAGTTGACACAGACACAACCAAAACTTGTGTTCAAGCTCAACTTTGGTTTTCGAGTAAATACAATTTGTGTGTTTTCTATTAGAACTTATTTTTTCCCCTTTTTTACCTCTTTATTTACATTAAGATATAAGATCGACCAGCGGTCCATAATACTTGTTTTTTTTTTTATCGATATTTTACAACAAAGTGAAAGACAAGTAATTAGATTGCTACAAGTAGAGCTTATACAGAAAGAATGGAGACGTTCCAAAACACTTCCGCGAAGCGTCAGATCTCATCATTGTCATCTCTTGCAAGTCCCTGATTTTCTAGTCGCCCGATTGCATTGTATGAACTCTACGGAAAACACCACAGTAACACACGACAGGATTTCTCCCTTTCACTCGAGACGATAAAGACAAATATATTAAGAGGCATCCGAAGCTGTACAGGGGCGGCACTAGCTACACTAGCGAGGCATCTGACCTCGTGAATCTATTCGCAGCGGAGACATTAAATCTAGTAGCGGTAAAGGTGAGGTCACATTAGCGATATTTCAGCGAAATTCGTCAACAGCGTAGTGATGTATAAAGCACAGAACTCTCAAAACATGCAGCTTCATTGGTCAACGTGGTGAATTCAAAAGACCAACTGTGTGCGACACTCCCGATCGTACGGATTCCTATTGGAACGACTTAATTTCGCCCGCAAAATTTCGGTAAATGTGACCACACCTTAAGTCTGTCTGAACGCCCTCCCTTTGGTTCCTATGAAAAGCCACCCTACGAGCGCGGGACTCGAGCAAAAAGAACGAACTGTGACTCACAAAAAGTATCGCAAAGAGTCTCAGAGTTCTCGTCAGAGGTTGGACGATAGCCGGGATCTGGCTGTGAAGTCCGTCTCAGGAAGGCTGACTATGGAATCTTTCTTGCGTATAACCGAGTCCGGTCCCGCTACTGTCGGGCCGCTCCCGTACTGGAAAGTTCGTCCTCCCGCTGCCGCTAGCGGGCTTTGAACCGGTGGACTGGCCATAGCGACGCCGGCGAGCACGCCAAGCCCCAGCTGAGACTGCTGAGGAGAAACCGTCACCGGGCTAGCAAGGCTTTGCACTACCTGGAACCGTCGGACCATCCGGGGCGACTGCATGGTGCTGGGACCCACCATAGGACCGAACTGGGGACAGAAGCTCATGGCCACCGCCTGCTGTAGAGTAGCGATGGCAGAGCTGCTGCCCTGCGACTGGCCAGGCGGAGCAAAGAACCCGCCGGGGATGGAGGGCGTCATGGACATGGCGCGCGGGCGCTGCTGGTCGATCAGCTTCACCATCTCGCGGTCATACTTCACGATCTCTTGGATCATCTCATTCTCGTGGTTGTTTAAGGTGCCGGAGTTTAAGTCGTGCTGCACTTTGTTCATTAGGATGGAATTCTTTTTTCCTGCAATGAGAGATAAATTGTCATTTTCCATGGGTACAGTACACTTTTGCATTCCATTAACATAGCATGAAAAGTACAGAATTTTCCCAAATTTCAAAAACTCTAAAAAAAAAATCTATAAAAATTTGGACCCTTTTTACAACATGGCAGGAAGACAGTAAATAATCACATTTTCCCCCCAATTTTTACTTAAATGGTAGTGATGACCACATTCGTCAACCTTACTGTAATTCTATAAAAATGCTAACAACAAATTTATTGTAAGAAATATTATCAAATAAATACATTAATATGTTAGTTAATTTTTTTTATAATTGTGTTTTAATTTATAATAAAATAATTGATGAAATCATTTATTATAATGAACAAAAACAGAGTTTCATGCCTATTATGTAAATTTCACATAATTATGTAGCATGTGGAATTTTCATTATTATTATTATTATTATTATTATTATTTTGTTCAAGTAAAAAATATGTTCAGAAAACATACTGAATCACAATTTAAAAACAAAATCTATTCAAATGGATACAACGTATAGACAATAGAAAGTAACAGAAAACTCACTATAGCACCTTTTTAGTGCTCTTTAGTCCAACTTTAAACTGATGATTTATACAATTTTACAACTCATAGGACAATAGGTATGGATCAGGATGGTTCACCAGTCTTCCAACAACCAGCTGGTCTATTAATGACATAATTTTTCTATACACTATAATTTTTTTAACAGAAGTTAAAAGCATTCATTCGGCACAGCCATTAAACAACCGCCTTCGTGTAAACTCACTGCTTTCAACAACACATTTACTGCAGTGAATTTAAAACAGTCGGATTTCAAATCGCCTGCTGTGAGCAATTTTCCTGTTGTTATGCAGAATCCACAGGATCTTTATTAAAAACAATGATAGATTTGAGCAATAAAAGACTTAACCTTTTACTTATTTATCCTATTTATTTCTTAAGTATCTATCGGTTACCCTGTTAAAGGACTGTACTAAGTGTTCCTACTGTAACAAGTGAGATTGATTCCACATTCCTGCTTTTAAACCCACCGGAACATTCACATTAGAAGTTAATAGGACAAGTGCATTACTGTTAACAGGTTTTCTGTAGTTTTTTTCAACAAGTCAATATCATGTTGACACAGAAGGCATCCATAAAGCTTAAGCTGTATTTAACCCTGAATAATCCTTTAAGGCATTGAAATGTTCACATTATTGTTCTTTGAGAAGGTTTCGCTTACCCAAGCGGTCCAGTCGGTCAATGGCTACAGTCTCAAAAGCCCTCCTCATCATGGGATACTCCTCCAAAACCTCATTAAAATTGTCCACGGAGAGCGAATACAGGCGACAGTAGGTCTCCGCTCGCACACTCGCCGTACGACGGCCCCGCGTCAGCAGACAGATCTCTGACAGAGAGGAAAAAACAAGATTCAAGAGCACCGGAATGATTCAAAAACATCTCGATAGTGCCGTTCTCTTGTGGAAAGGAACTTTGTGACCTTTTCTTGATGCCAAGTGTTTTTAAATTGCTCGAAAACTGAAACCCTGAAGAGTCCTCCATTGAACAGGGTGTGAATTTAAATATCTGCCTGCGGAAAGTAATTAAACTTTATCAGACTTCATTCAAAAGTATGTGATTTGAATGCTTATTACAAAGAGGTGAATATATTCCTGCTTTATTGAGCTCTCATGTCTTAAAAATGAAGGGTGTAATTATTTCAGTGCTAAAATACTTTGCCGTATTCTATTTTAAATTGATATTCTGCTATAATTCACTCCCCTTCTTGTCACTTTCTTTCTTCTGTGGAACACGAAAAGATATTTTGAAGAACATTTGGGGCTCAAACGTATTGACTTTCATTGTATGAACAAAACCCCCCACAAAATTTTCATTTGTGTTCCACAGAAAAAAAAAGTCAGACAGGTTTGAAACTTTAAGTCTCTTTTGCACACCAAAGCTATGGAAGGCCATTTCTGCCACTGAAAAAAAATGGTATTGCAACTTTTTATCACACAATTCTGACTTTTTTCTCAGAATTGCAAGACATAAACTCACAATTGCAAGAAATAAAGTCAAAAACGTGGGATATAAACTCACAATTCTGACTTGTTTCTTGCAATTATGATGTTTTCCTCTCAATTCTGACTTTTTTCTCAGAATTATAGGATTATAAAATCAGAATTGCATAATATAAGGTCACAGTTGCAAGAAAAAAAGTCAGAATTGCGAGAGATAAACATGCAATTGTGAGAAAAAGTCAGAATCGTCAGATAAAAAGTTGCAATTACTTTTATTTTTATTCAGCGGCAGAAACAATCTTCCATACCAAGTCTGCCATTATTTGAAGGGGAAAAGAAACCCAATAAAAACTGTAATATTAAACACAACTATGAAACATCTAGCTCCTCAGGATGGGAGAGAAATAACCCATAATAGCCTCCGAAGATAATAAACGTCATTCAGCGTCATTCTGTGTATTACGTCCTGACCCATCCATCAGGGTCCTCTGTGTGTTCGGTCCATTTCCCTGTCTGCACTCTAGATCAATCCAGAAAATCCAATTCACAACCTTGGAAGCCTTGGTTCGTTTTAGAGAACTTCGTCATCCAGCGGCGTTCATCCGGAGCCGGGGTCATTCATCAAACCAAAGGCAGTAAATTAAATCCACAATCATTGTACATTTATTTTTAAAAAAAATTAAATCAGCATATTAGAATGATTTCTGAAGGATCATGTGACACTGAAGACTGAAGTAATGATGCTGAAAATTCAGCTTTGAATCACAGAAATAAATTACATTTAAAAATATATTACAATAGAAAGCAGTTATTTTGAATTGTAATAATATTTCACAATATTACAGTATTTTTATCAAATAAATGCAGCCTTGGTGAGCAGAGATTTCTTTCAAAAACATAAAAAAATCAATCCAAACTTTTGATTGGTAATACTGGCTGCTCCATCAGGGTCCTCTGTGTGTTCGGTCCATTTCCCTGTCTGCTCCTCAAATCAATCCAGAAAATCCAATTCACAACCTTGGAAGCCTTGGTGCATTTTAGGGAACTTCGTCATCCAGCAGCGTTCATCCGGAGCCGGGGTCATTCATCAAACCAAAGGCAGTAAATTAAATCCACAATCACAGGTACGAGCGTAAAGGTGAACAAACACACACACACACACACACAACCTCTTGTGTGGACAAACACATGAGCACAAAACCTCACTTGCATCTAATTTGTTCTTTCTATACACCTTTAAAATCCATTAACGCATACACAAATGCTACTGCAACGAAGAAAAGTCTCGCAAAAAATGGAGAGCAAATCAGGACTATTATAATCAACTAAAACCATAAAAAAAACATTCATGTTACTTAAAATAAACCGTAACTATAATACAATACAAATTCAATGGAATTAATTCTATTTCAGCTAGTTCCAATTTTTCTCATTTTGTTTCAGTTTAACTGTAGTTTTACTAAAATAATTAAAGCTAAATACACAAAAATCGATAAATTCAACCAATTAATAAAAAAATGGCAAATCCACACAAACAAAATTACTAAAAGTTGAACTAAAATTAAAGTGAAAACAGAAAATATAAAAATAAAAATCTAATGCAAAATATTAACAAGATTTTACAGATTTTATTATTATAATAATTTTATATATATATATATATATATATATAATTAATTTGTTGTATTGGGTTTATGGTAATATAAAAAATAAAATAGAGAATTGACATTTTAAAAATGATTTTGCAATATGGTCATGAGTATTTGGAGGGAAATGTGCTTGTCCTGAAAATAATGTCAAAATATAAAAAATCACGTTTTTATTTTATTCAAAACATAATTACTTCTATTTAATTTTTAGGTGCATTTAATATTTTATAGACCTATAATTTACATAAAGCATAAGGGTTAATTACATTAAATCTGTCAAAAAATATTATGAAAAATAAAAAATTTTAAATTAATAAATTGACTTTAATTTTGCCTAATTTATGTTAGTATATTTACTATTATGTTAGTAACATTTAAAAATTGCAATTGCAAAATTGCAAATTGCATTATCCATTAAATTGAAAATAATGTCAAAATTTTATTAAAAATATAATTGGCCTTTTATTTGATTGAGGTGACATTTTACATCTATTTGAGATCCCTTACTGCATGATAAAAATTTTGCCAAATGAATTTGAAAAGAAACACCTGAGACAAATTTGAAGCGCGACTGAGAACTTCATGAAGTCTTTGCTATGAAAACAACAGTACAGTTTTCCCGTGGTAATACTGAGACTGATCCTTCTACACACAGCATCAGGCGGCTTCTCTCTTTTCTTCCTTGATCTCAGGCTACACAAGACATCAGTTCGTCTTTGACCTTTCCAAGATCACGCGCCGAGAGCCTCTTCCAGAGCCTCCTGCCCTCTGCAGCTGAGATCGGCTGACTCATGCGTCTTTAAGGCTGCAGAGGGATCGTGTTCCTCTCCTCAGCATCACACACTCTCTCTGGATCTCTCCGTCAGCTCACAACCATCACAGTTCACTTTCCAGAAGACTATTGCGACTTAAGATGCAAATACTGTTTCCTAACAGAGCAACGTGACACGTTTCAGCAAAACGTAATCTGTCCGCACCAAAAAAACGAAAATGCTTTCATTGGTTTTATAATGTCACAAATAAACAAGCTTAACTTAATTTTTATTCGTTTGTGTAAAGTTGTGCAATTTTTATTAGTTTGTTCATTTTTATTAAATAAATAACATTAGTTTAATTTGTTTTTATTTATTTATTACATTGTCTATATAGTTAATTTTTTAATTGTGTTTTTTAATATTTTATTTCAGTTGAAGTTTATTTTATTTTATTTTAAATAACAATATATATATATATATATAT
The DNA here is from genome assembly GCF_001515625.1 of Sinocyclocheilus rhinocerous. NCBI lineage: Eukaryota > Metazoa > Chordata > Actinopteri > Cypriniformes > Cyprinidae > Sinocyclocheilus > Sinocyclocheilus rhinocerous. The sequence continues at coordinate 551,981 of NW_015638992.1, forward strand.
ATATATATATAAGTGTGTGTGTGTGTGTGTATTTTCAGTTTTAGTACATCATATTAAAGTAGATAAAGATGAGAAATTAAATTACAAATGTAAATAATTCTAAGTTTTTTTATTTATTTAAATACTTTATCTCAGTTGAGGTTTGTTTTATTTCAAGTAACAAACATATTATTATTATTATTATTATTATTAATCATTTTTATGGTTTTAGTTTTAGATTTGGTCAACAAAAATAACTGGTGGTCATATTAGCTAAATTTTTGTGTCATTGACAGACTTGAATCTGCTGCAAAAACTGCATAGAAAATTTTTTCACCCACATGCAAAATTTCTGTGTAAAGTATGAAATTTTGCACCTTAAGAACAACTATAACAATAACTAACCACCATTGTCTATAAGAGAATAGCAGGTTCACACCATAACTACACAATAACGGCACGGAAGAAAGATATGTCTGAATCACTTGCAGAGCTATTTTTTCCAGCTGATATATGATAAAAACATCAACAGCCAATCAAAATCATCCGACTGCAATTATGTGCACAGAAAATAACTGAAATGCACACTTAGGATAACAAAGTGCTGTGCGGTGTGTGTTGTGAATATAGTAAAAGCTATAGTTGTCATTTTCAGTGTGAACTTAGTCTTAAGATGACACTGGAAAGCATATCATTTTAATATTAAATTCCTGTCTCTCTTGCAAATTGGATTTTCAGAAACTACTGTAAGTAAACCACTTCCTGAAGAGTAAAAACTGGGGTGCATTCAAAACATTGCTCTGTTTATTTGAAAATTCTATTCAGTTTGGTGCAGCAGAAATGGCTGCGCTTTACCTTTAAATATTGAGAAAATACAAGTAGCCTGTTAAATTATGTCAGAAACTGGCTAGAGAATAACAAGTGATTAAATTTAGACTTTTAAATCACAATGAGATCTAAATATCAAGGTCTGACCGGTTCAGATGCAGAAGTAAAAGTAAAAAAATGTTGACTGCAAACACGAATGTGCTTTTAAAGTTCAATTCATTTACCGTCGATATAATTAAGATACGTATAAAGTACTAAAATAGAAGAGGTCACACCATATCTGGCTTAAATGATTTCAAATGTTATGGGGTTCAATAAGGATTTGAGCAGTTTAATTAAGTGAAGTGATGGTTTAATTCCCATCTCCTTTATGAGGTTAATTTGAGTGGCATCGTACCTCCGAAGTAGGAGCCGTCGGAAAGTTTCAAGCCAACCGTTCCTTTGGTAATCACGTTCACCACGCCGTGCTGGATGAAGTACATCTTCTTGCCGATGGTTCCCTCACGGACGATGTAATCGCCTGGTTGGAAGACTTCGAAACGGAGCTTCGTCAGCATGGCTGTCACAAAGTTGGGCTCGGCGTTGGCGAACAGGGGCATGGAGGCCACCAGCTTACGACAGTTGAAGTTCACGATTTCCTGAAACGGATGGAAAGAGGTCCAGAGGGTGAGAGAAATATGCATATCTCACATACACAACATTTGCATAAACATAAGGGCGAATCACATGAAAACTGTCAAGTAATGTTTGGTAAATAAATAAATAAATAATAAATACATTTATTATTTTATTTAATATTATTTTGTATAGGAGATCATGATCCGCACTCACGAAAACTTATTTTTTCGTTTTATTTTACATTCATCGTTGATGGGAAAAGACACAAACGTTTCGGCTCAAAGCCTTCCTCAGTGTTATTTTCATATTATTTTAAAATATGTATTTATTTATTTAATATTATTTTTAAATATGTTATGAAGAATATTTTGCATGTAGAAAATGAAAATTATTATTATAGTATATTATATCCTAATATTTGTTGTAATTATTTAATAATAATAATAATAATAAACAAAAAATTTAAATACTTATTATAGTACATAATAGTGTATAGTATACAGTATATACTATGATATTTTAATAAACATGTTTATTCTAACATTTTTATTTCAATTTAATTAATGCTTATAAAAGACAAAAAATTACCGGAAAATGTAATAATATTAATATATAAATATCTCAATGATAATAATGATAATTTGCATGGGAAAAAATAAACTTATTATGTAACCTACACATTTTTGTACTGAATTTCATTTATGCTTATATAAAAAAAAACATCATTTATCTGAAAGACTTATAATAATAATCATCAGCATCAATTTGAACTGAAAAAAACAAAACAAAAATACAAATATATAGTATATTTGTTGCAATGCATATATAATTGTTGTAACATAATATATCATTCGATTATGAGGTGAAATTTGACCCGCACATTTCTTGGTGCAATTCAGCTACAAAGGATCACATTAGAGCATAAACATCTATTCATAAGTAGCTGAATGTTTGTTATAGGAGCTTTACGTTACATTAAATGCAGAGAAAGCTGGAAGGCATTCACAGAAAGGATTTAGCTGTTTACTGTGACACAAATGAGTTTGGAAGCCGTTCCCGCTTCAGCATGCTTTCATTGTTTTGGATAGCTCTGCGAAAACTGCAGGGCCTTCTGGGAGATTTTTTCCACAGATGTTTACAGACATAGACAGACCTTTGCAAACACACAGATAACCAAACACACACACACACACACCTCTCTGAGCGGCTCGTTCAGCTCCTCTAGGATGCTTTCTTCATCAAACATCTTGCCCTGGTAACGGTGCTCATAGTAATCATGGATTTTCTGTCGGAAATCTGATGGAAGTTTGTGGAAGGACATGTACTGCTCCACTTGCTTGTACTGCAGAGACAAAAAGACAGAAATGTAAAGAAAATGAGGATGTTTTTTCATCTAGAGCACTTTCAGTAGTAATGCACTAATGCATAGTATCATGTCAGTTCTTTAAACCAGTGTTATTATCATTAACTAAAACTGAATTGAACTGAAATAAGGTTGAAATAAATTAAAATATACATTTATTTCATTTTATTTATTTATTTCGCCAAGGCAACATTTCTAATATTTAGTTTAAGTTGAATCACTACAGTTTCCAACTAAAAAATAAATAAATAATAATAATAATAATAATAATAATTAAAAAATAAAAATAAATACAATTAAAACTGAAAGTATGAAAAATAAATGCAAATTCAAATATTAATAAAATCTGTAATAGTATATAAATAACTGTAAAATAACACTGCTTTAAACTTAAGTAAGACTGCCAATTGTGACACAGCCATTTCAAAGCAAGGCACGAGTTCCACAGGACTTCAACACAAGCAAATTGACTAAACATCCAAAAAAACTGGCATCCTCTGGAATACAAAACATTTACAGACACGAGCCATGCCAAGGTTATTCAACACACACTGTAACAGCTGATCAATATCCAAGAAAAATGAGGCTAGGGGAGAACAAAGACAAAGAAAATCACAGGACAAATAACAGTTCAGCACTCTTGATGATTAACCGTTCTTCAGTCATTTGTATTCTACTGCATGTTTTGCCAAGTCCAGATCATTGTAGTCCAAAACATAGAGTACTCAAAAAATGAAATACACCTACATTTACACTGATAAAGCATATATAATATACCAAACATAACAATATATATGCAATAAAATGAAAATATACAAATAAAAATAATACAAAATATTTTTTTAAAACTCAAGGATCTCAATGATACTAAAATAACACTGTTACAAAGAAAAAACTGTGTCAGGGAAGAGCTTGGGATAAAACATGAGAGATAAAATAGGTAAATATAATTTGATCAAGCTGTAATTATGTCATATTATTCCATATTATTTAACCGCATTCATTTAGAATTCATAAAATGCTATGAAATAGCAAAACAGAGGGTGAGTTATTCATAACATGTCATTTCCACCTCATAAGGCATGTTCATTTTAGATTGGAAATCTTCATTAAAGCACAGGGGGAAAAATATCCCGTGAAAAGACCTAGTAAGAGGGTGAAAAATTGTTTTCAACAAGTTTACTTTCTTAAAGGGCCAAACAGGTTGTTGGAAAACATCCATGTCAGCGTAAAAACTTTCGTGTTTTCTCTCATTGCTTTAATCCAGGCCCATGTTCTTCAAGCAATGTGCAACCCCCAAATCCCAGCCTCAGATCATTAGTTAACATTAACGAGCCAAGCATCCCTCAAACTGCGTTATTCATGGAGACAGAAAGAGAACAGTAATGATGGAATGATTTAGGCAAAACAAAGAAAGCAGGTCAGAGCGGAGGCGTTAGCATTGCAGTCGTGTGTGTTCCCTGTTGCATCTGCTGACGCAGGCGTTTGTGGAGCACCTGTAAAGGTCCCTGAACCACTTGTGAGAATAATTGCCTGTGTGTTGAGCTTTATAAAGGTCCCACTACTGCTCTCATTCCACAACGTTCATACGAACATGAAAGTGGGCTGCATCTGTCAGCACCAGCGCCGGGTCAACGGTGTTCAAAGATTGCTTTTAAAAGGAGGTCACATGAAAAACATAACATTTTATTTGATCCTTTGAACTAACAAAGTTCAATAGAATAGATTTTAGATTTTTAGAACTTCCAGAGCTTGAAAAATAACAATAACAATAATAATTTTCCTTGATATTTTGAAACGACAAAGTTCAGTGTACGAGATAAAAGTCCAGAAATTCCAAAATAATAAATAAACAACAAACAAACATTTTTTTTTCTTGATCTTTTGAAATAACAGAGTTCAATGTACGAGATAAAAGTCCAGAAATTCCAAAATAATAAATAAACAACAAACAAACAATTTTTTTCTTGATCTTTTGAAATAACAGAGTTCAATGTACTACATTTTAGAATTTTTAGAAAAGATTAAAAAAAAATCAATCAACAAATAAACATTTTAAAATAATAGAATTGAATGTACTAGACTGTAGAATACTGTAGAATCTCCGTAGATTCAAAAAAATTTGTAAAAATAAAAAAAAATCTAATTTCACTTGGTCTTTTGAATGAACAGAATTAAATGCATTAGATTTTAGAATACTTTAAAACTTTCAGAGATTCAAAAATAAAGAGATTAAAAAACAGAAAATAAAAATAATTAATTCTATTTGATCTTTTGAAATAATACTGTTCAATATACTAGATTTTAAAATGGTAGAACTTCCAGGGATTCCAAAAATGTCCTTGACCTCTTGAAATAACAGAGTTCAATGTACTAGATTTTAGAAATTTAGAACCTCCAATAATTAAACAATTAATAAATACAAATATCATTGATTTTTATAATAAAAGAGTTGAATGTACTAGAAAAAAAAATCTAATTTTACTTGGTCTTTTAAAATAACAGAATTAAATGTACTAGATGAAATTTAGAACCCTGGGAAATTAAAATATAAATAAATAAATATATAAAATTCTCTTTAATCTTTTGAAATAACATTGTTCTATATAGATTTTAAAATTTTAGTACCTCCAGAGATTTAAAAAAAAAAATGTCTTAGATATTTTGAAATAACAGAGCTCAATGTACTAGATTTTTAGAACTTACAGAACAAAGCATCAATGACAACAGGGGCTATTGAAACGACCTCATAAAGGTTCAGTAGCAAAAACAGGGGTTCCAGACCCATATTCATTGTCATTATGAGGGACTGTATTGTAGCGTGTCATATACTGTACGTGTTGGAAAACATTCCTCTGTGCATCAGCTGGACTATTCTGAACAGCCTCTAGTGGATCTATAACCTGAAACAGCTTCTCCCAGCGTTTCATTGATCCAGATGCTTGAAGTTGCTTCAGTTGAAGAAGCAGCAGTGTTGATCTAAGTGGTTCACTGATAGACCGATAAAGAAAATTGTGTTTAATGGGCAAGTCAGAAGAAAGCAATGTGATAGAGATGGACTGATAGACCTGCGTGACGTCAGACTGCATCCTCTCTCGCCTCATTTACAGCCAAATTAAATGAAAACTGAGTCGCCGTTGATGGAGCCGTTTACCGATCGGTGTGAAAGGTTACGGACAGGGACAAGTCAGGACATGCCACTGTTCTCACTGGTTTAGCATGTAACACCACAGGAAAATTGGGGGATTCTTATAGTATTACATATGACATAGATCTGAACACAAACAAACAAGAAATAGTATATTTCTGACCTGTTCTGAAGAGCTTGATCACGTAAAACTTGCTGCCAGAATGTTGTGGATGGTTGCTAGGGTGTTGCTAGGTGGTTAAGGTCAAAAGAGCACACTTTTTCCATTTTTGTTTTTTTTTAAGTCTCTTCTGCTCACCAAGGCTGCATTTATTTGATCAAAAATACAGTAAAAACTGTAAAATTATGAAATATTATTACAATTTAAAATAACAGTTTTCTCTGATTATTATATCAGTGTTGAAAACAGTTTTCCTGCTTTATATTATTCAATAAAATATTCTATTAAATATTAGAATAGAATACTATATTAAATAATATTATATTTTGTGGAAACTACTTTTTTTTCAGGATTCTTTGATAAACAGAAATTATTAATGTCTTTCAGAAAAATCTTGCTGACTCTGAACTGTACTGTGGGAACAAAGTTAATTCGGACAAAGCCTTCAACATCTGCAGACGTCCTCCAAAGAACAACTGATTCATAAATATTTTAAGCAAAGCACGGCGTTTTCTTTTAGGGCTAGACTTTTTTTTCCGGGTTTTGATTTCCAGGAAATGCATAATAAACTGATAAAATGCAAACCTTTATTGTAATGTAACTCACTTAAGATAAAAGTGTCTTCCAAATGTATAAATATAATCTAAATATAGCCACCTAATTAGCTTTTAATAGAAATGTAAAGCAATAAAAGTCTATTTAAAAAGCTTTTAAAGTATTTCAAATGCATTTAAAATGTAAAATGCAAGACGCTATAGGCAAAAGCATTGTTTTTTTTTCATGCATTGATCAGGGTTAGCAAAGTAAATGTGTGTGTGTGTGAATTGAAATTGCTAGAAAATATGAATATGGCTAGTCTGAAATCTCAGAGCAGAAATCCATATTCCATTAGTTCCATATAACATCATAACATCAAGTGTGAGTATCATTGTTTTCATGGCTTTAACTGCTGGTATAATTCTAATAGCGAGTGCTCACTCTTTAATCGTCCAAATCTCTCTTCATTTATACGTCTCTCTTAGTAATACGTTGTAAAAAAATAATTTTTCAAAGTTGTAAATAAAACAAAGGTTACAGAAAAACTCTACTGATTTGCAAAATATTACCTAATTTAATGATTCAGTGTTTTGGATTATTAAAAAGAAATTGCAAAAAATTGCAAAAGCGTGTGTGTGTGTGTGTGTATTTATAAACAGGCTTTCTGTTAGACATGCTCTAAATCTGCAGCATTGCACTGAGTGTTTCTGACTGCTGACTGCTCCAGTGACAGGACGGGGACCATCCTCTCACCGCCAGAAATAGCACACAGATCACACGCACCGCTCTGGTTACTCAAGAGAACACGGGAAGCATCTAGAACACGAGAAGCTCCATTCCGTTACAAAAAGACTATAGGATTACCATAAAAATATAGCACAGAAAAGTCATCGTAACGTCACATTTTTTGGACAATAGTGTGATGGTAATACTCTGGTATTCTTGTCATGCCTTTTCAAATACCATGGTATAGGAATATGGTAATCAAAAGTGTTGTTTTAAGTTAATAGCTGTATTTGGTAAGGCAAGTATCACTGTTGCTACTGCTCAAACTTAATGTTTGGATATAGTAAAAATAGGGCCTATCCACTGTGTTAATATGACAGAGTTTTCTGTTTTGATTTTTAATAGGTGTTTTACACATATTTTGAAATCAATCATGCATTGTGTTGTGTTTTAGGGTTAAAGGCAGGGTAGGTGATTTGGTTCAAAAACATTTTTTGTTATATTGGTTGAAAGCCTCTTCACATCCCGATAGCAATCACTAAGTTAAGTGCTCTAAATTTATTTATATGTATTTATATCATCTGTGGAAGGTGTAGGACCATAAAATGTTTGGTTGCATTCAACCCTCCACCAACGCCATCTCTGATCATGTCGCAGGTTAGTCTCTGCTCTGACGGAGCACGTTCATGTGTTTTGAGGGAGGCGTGTCTTTCGTCTACCCTACCTTTAAAGGAAATATTCCGATTAATGGATGATGTCCTGGCAGAAAATTACCAGCACCATTTTTGATTTTCTGTTCAATATTTTTTCAGTTTATAGACACTACCGTTAGAAAGTTTCGTTTTTTTTATAAAAGAAATTAATACTTTTATTAATCAAGGACTCATTAAAATGATCAAACATGTTAAAAAGGGTTATTATTTCAGATAAATGTTGTTCTTTTGAACTTTCTATACATGAAAGAATTCTGAAAAATGAAACATATCACGGTTCCCACAAAAATATGAAGCAGCACAACTGTTTTCAACATTGATAATAATTAGAAATGTTTCTTGAGCAGCAAATCAGTATATTAGAATGCTTTCTGAAGGATCATGTGACACTGAAGCCTGGAGTAATGATGCTGAAAATACAGCTTTGATCACAGGAATAAATTACATTTTACAACATATTCAAATAGAAAACAGTTATTTTTAATTGTAATAATATTTCACAATATTCTTGTTTTTACTGCATTTTTTAACAAATAAATTCAATAAATTCTTTCAAAAAATGTAGTGGTTACATTCACCCACATACTCTCATTCTCAACCTCAGTGTTTTAGAACAGCCTAAATTGACTAAATAACAGTATTATAATCACAGGGCACCGTATATTGATTCCTGCCTAAAGATTTTCCAGCCTTGGTAAAAGCAAACAAAACCCTGGTCCCTCATTCCCTGCATCTCAGATAAATGGAAACCAGAGAGCCGAGCTGTGTGTGTGTGTGTGGCATAAATTATTCCAAATTTGAATATTGCGATATTGTGTACTAGTCAAAAAATTGGAGGCACATGAATTTGTTTCTCATGATCTTAAAAATTGTTTGATCTAAAATTCTAAATAGTCCTAAATTGTATATACTATGTATATGTGTGTGTGTGTGTGTGTGTGTGTGTGTGTTGTGAAGTCCTGGTGTACTCTTGCTGAAAATAAAGATGAAGAAGTCTAATTTCAGGTTGGGATCAGAGATGTATTATTCACCGCACTGATTCTAGAATAAATCACCTCATTACGTTACGAAGCACATTTCTACCTGCAGGTACAGTGAGCCGGAGCCAAAGAAAACCTGCCCTCGAGCGCCTCAACAGAGTCTCAACTCATCCAGAAAAAGACCGTGTCACTGTTATTCAGCAAAAAAAGAGTCATTAAGTTTTAAGGACCCAAAACCATCTTTTGGAGAATCTCAGACTTTATTTTTGGTCATATGTGATGCAGTCATAATCAAATGTGACCTGTGCTGGCAAAATGAGCCACAATGAGCAAATTTTCAAAAATGAGTTATTTTTATTTTCATTCTCTATTAAAAGACCCTCAAAATGATGCAGGATTTGTTGGAATTGGACGGAAAAATGACTGAGCTACACCTGTTTGAAGTTGATAGAGTCAGCAAAGTAAATTTAGAGAAAAAATGATCTAAAGTTTCTGAAGGTTCCAAAGCAAAATCACCCAGCAACGTTGCATCTTTTCCCCCACTTCTTTTCTTAATAATCATTACTAGATTAATAATCACAATATAGCTATTTTTTATTTTCTCTTTGTTGTTATAAATAAGAACCGATGCAAAAAAATAACAAATATAATAAAGAAACAAGTGTATAGTGTATTACTTTTTTCATTTTACATCTAAACAAAAGCATTCAAGAAAAACAAATAGTAAAATGTAAAAATCACTTGTGTTCATTACAAATAAATTGATTATTAAAACTACAAAAGCAGTTCAATCAAGAGCAGCGAGTGATTCCGTCTTTTATTGGTTGATTAACATTGAGACAGACGGCCTATATTAATGCACGGATCTAATATAAAGTTACACATCTGATGTTTTTCCCCAACAGTTCCCCAAACATTCACTTAAGATAATGCCTAAATATGAATACCTAAATATACTTAGCCTACTGTAAATCTGTGTATATGTGTATCGGGATTGAGCGCCGTCAGTGTCTGTCCTCTTTATGTGTGCGCTTCGGATGTCAATCAGCGCGAGAAGCGAACGGAGAAAAGGTACTCCTATCTATAATCTATAATAACTATTTGGAGCATTGGGATCGCTAGATAAGGGCTTAATGAACTAATTTTTGTGAAAAAAAATTTCAATTTTTCTGCCTGTAGCTCAAAATTAGCCTGTGCGCATTCGGACTCATTTTGCCAGCACGGGTCACAAATGCTGTATATCTAACATCTATAATGAACTCAAGGGCTGAAAATTTTAATTTAAAAGCAAAACTGATCTGCTAATCATATTCCGTAGTCTATTATATCTTGTGTGTATTGTATATTGCATGTGTAGTTGTGGAGTTACTGTAGGACTGACAATTTAGTTTAAAGCACTAACTACCCTACAGCCATAAAAGAAGCCCTTACTAAATTATTCATTTTGGTCACACTTTATTTTAAGGTCCAGTCACTATTAACTGTTAATAGTTAATAAGGTAGTTGTTAAGTTTAGGTATTGGGTTGGGCAGAATTTGTGCTGTATAATTACTAATAAACAGCCAACATGCTAATGCATGCTAATAAGCAACTATAAACAGTGTGAATTGGTCCCTATACTAACGTGTTACCTTTATTTAATATACTATTATATATTATTTCACACTATTATATGTTTTTAAAGTTTTAGTAATTTTTTATTGTGTTTTTGTCAACATAGGCTTATTGGAAATACGTGGCTCTTCCTACATTTCTGCAAAACTCAAATAACGTACTTATACATACGAATCGCTGCAGTTTCCAGTTGAAATGAACACTAGAGGCAGTAAAACTCCCACAACTTTTATTCCTTTTCACACAAAGTATGATTTGCAGGTCCACAGTTTTAAAGCCTAATTTTCACATAATTACTTGAGGAATATTATGTAGCCTAATGAATTCAAAACAATTTTAACATGCTGCAAGATTTGAAAACTGATGCATTTGAAAGTTAGAGTCCAGCTTCATATGCATGAGTTTTCCAATTCAGTAGGTTTGCTCGGTAGCTCACGCGATACGGCGTTGCACTTCAGTGATGAAGATCAACGTAACAAATACGTGCCAGAGTCACGTATTGAACTCGTGTTTTAGCGCCACTCACTGGACGTTTCACTTTGAAATTGCCGCGAAACGTGCAGTAAGGTACGTAATAATGTTGTTGTAAATGTAGTTTACTATAATAACCCTGCTCTTCTCTAGCTTGTTTACTCATCTGTTTTTTTATTATAAACATGGCATTGCGCACTATGAATATTGTTGGCTCTATGACAAATTAGGGATGCACCGATACCACTTTTTCCAGTACTCGCCCGATACCGATACTTTTATTTTTGGTACTTGCCGATACCGATGCCGATACCTATATTTTTATTACATTTGTAAATTTTTTACTTCGTAGTAGACATCCATAACTCCTTTCTGCTGTCTGTTGTCAGTGTTTCTTTGTTTAAATATGGCGCTTATCACATGCTGTGTGGTATCGGCGTTTGGTATCGGGGCATTTTAACGAGTACGAGTACGAGTACAGGAGGCCAGTATCGGGCCCGATACCGATACCAGTATCGGTATCGGTGCATCCCTATGACAAATTGTTTGTGATGTTCCTCATTTGTACACTAACTCGCTTTGGAAAAAGTGTCAGCTAGATGAATAACATTTATATAGTATTCAAAGGTACTACAAAGAAACCACTGCGTCTGTGTCGATGCAACAGAAGTGAAAGGACACCAGCCCTTTACCAAAGTGAAAAATCCCTCGAGAACCTGACGTCTCTGTCCAGGAACAGTTTCATCCTGAAGGCCAGAGATCCTTGGGGAGAACAAATCAGTCACGCAAAACAACACTGATGAAGTACTGCATTAATTTAATAGACTCAATGTTTACCCACCCATATGGGGAGAGACAGACGGAAACTCTAGCATATTTTGAGATCGCTAATGGATGAAGTGAAAGAATCACAGGTGATTACGGATATTAGGCAGTTCTGCACCGAGAAGACGAATGATTCCAGAAGGTTAGAGCAACAAAGAGAAGCAGAGCGAGAGAGAAGATCTTGGGATATTTGTCATGCCTGTTTCCTCAGGCTGTTCAGAGCAGCAGCGGGCGGTAAGGAAAGCTCAGTGAAACCCGAGAGATACGGTTTGGTGTCAGTCTGCGACAGTGGCAGCTGCTGACTGCAGAAGAGAGAGAGAGTTTCAGCTCGACGCCCAATCAAAGAACACAATGCATGACAATAGCAGAAGAGGCATTAGGGCTAATTGAAATTCTTCTCTTGTTATTTCCTGAAAAATATTTCAGACCCCCTGTGAGCACTGGAGCAGCGGGGATCCATGACTTAGAGTCACACAACCAGACTCTTAATTATCGCCAAAGTATCTAACGCACACTGCAGCTTATTCTGGCTAAGAACCATTAGTTTGGAGAGGAACAAACCTTCTGACTGACGCACAAAGAGATCAGTCACAGTTTGTTTCATTTTCACCTGCCGCTTAGGGGTTTAACTGATAGCTTACTCCTCAAAAACAGACCGGCAGACGACAGTGACTAAAAACGTAGGAAAATAAGGCTTTGCAATTACAATACGTCTTGACTGTTTCTGAAAGTCTCACCAAAATACAGTAATATTGTGAAATATTATTTAAATTTAATATAGCTGTTTTCTGTTGTAATATATTGTAAAATGCTATTTATTCCTGTGATCAAAGCTGAATACCCCAGTCTTCAGTGTCACATGATCCTACAGAAATCATTCTAATATGCTGATTTGCTGCTCAAGAAACATTTCTGATTATTATCAGTGTTGAAAACAGCTGTGTTGCTTCAGATTTTTGTGAAAGCCATGATACATTTTATTTTTCAGGATTCTTTGATGAATAGAACGTTCAAAAGAACAGCATTTATTTCAAACAGAAATCTTTTGCAACATTATATAAATGTGACCCTGGAGCACAAAAGGGTCAAAAAGCAGTCATAAGGGTCAATTTCTCGAAATTGAGATTTATACTTCATCTAAAAGCTGAATAAATAAGCTTTCCATTGATGTATGGTTTGTTAGGATAGAACAATATTTGGCCGAGATACGACTATTTGAAAATCTGGAATCTGAGGGTGCAAAAAATAAAAATACTGAGAAAATCACCTTTAAAGTTGTCCAAATGAAGTTCTTAACAATGCATAATACTAATCAAAAATTAAGTTTTGATATATTTATGTTAGGAAATTGACAAAATATCTTCATGGAACATGATCTTTATTTAATATCCTAATGATTTTTGGCATAAAAGAAAAATTTATCATTTTGACCCATACAATGTTTTTTTGGCTATTGCTACAAATATACCCCAGCGAATTAAGACTGGTTTTGTGCTCCAGGGTCACAAATGTCTTTACTGTCACTTTTAATCAACTTAATGCATCCTTGCTGAATAATAGTATTAATTCCTTTCAGAAACGGTAGATTAACTGTTTAAACTATTTATTTGCTAATGAAGTAAGTGTCTCTAAAGGCACAATGAGAAAGTGACAGTATAAACAAAGAAATCTGTTACACAGAGCAAATAAAATGCCTGTTCCTCTGAAAATGCTTTATGACACTTCTGTGGAACAGGAGCATTGTAATATTCTTTTCCAGACGCAGCACGAATTCCTCCTCAAACTGCTAAATAGAAATTATTTAACAAAACAGCACCTGTACTTGAAATCTGGAAATGATGCAATGAGCAAAACCCTGAAAATAAATGATGCCCATGAAATATCTCTCTGACCAGTGAGGGAACGGCTGGCTCACACGTGACTTAAATTTGGAACAGATCCAAGGAGAAAGTGCAACATTGTAACAACTTAGTCACAGATTTAGAACAAATGAACTGAGATTTATATTTAGAAATTCTTAAAAAAAAAAAAATATGGAAGTTCTAAAGGCAAATTATAAAATGTTTGTAAGAAAGTGTAATTCCTACAAAAATTCTCAAATATTATAAATAAAACGACAGGCTGTCTAAATGTGTACTATCCTATTCATGAGCTCTCTAACACAACACACACTTGTAAATCTTAAAGGGTTAGTTCACCCAAAAATGAAAATTAGCCCACAAATTACTCACCCTCAAGTCATCCTAGGTGTATATGACTTTCTTCTTTCAGACGAATCCATCTATTAACTAATTTTTAAGTAGAAAGCATATCATAATGAATCATGTGAGATAAGACAAAAAAGATATGTATTGACTAAGCATTCTGTGAAATAACATTAAAATAGTTTATAAGAAAAATTTTATTCTCAAGTTTTTTTTACCCACAGGTCTGAAGACAGACACCCTCAGTGTCAAAACAACTTGTATTTCCTGGGATGTGCACATCTAAAAACCATTGCAACAGCATTGAAATCCAGCCTATCAGACTGAAGCATCTTATTTTAAGAAAGCTATTGCCGCGTTTGTGTCTCCATCGCATCGGGACAGCAGAGCAGCATGTTTCTTCTACCTGCTCTAATCTGTCCGGCTCTGTCAATCTATTTTAGTATCCAGACCGCTTCCCAGCCTTCCAGATTTAGTACTCCGTCAACACACTTTTATAGTGGCGATAAAAATAAGCAATGCTCGCACACACACACACACACACACACACACACTGAGCAGAAACAGCAGCCGAGCTGAATGTGAGCGAGCTCACAGCTATGACGTAAATCAAGCGGCATCGTTCAATATAAAATACGTGGAGGGACACATAATCATATAAATGTATGTGTCATCCTTCCTCTTCCGGCGCTGTAAGAAACACGGCATGAAATTTCACAGGACTGTCTGTGTCCGAAACACACCCGGGGCAAAGACAGACAGAAAGATATAACAGACAATCCACGAAACCAGCCGCTCTTTCATCAACCGATGATCAATTCTCATAAGAAGCTGAAGTCTGAGCTCGAGGGGTCCTGAGGGATGACAGTCTTTCATATGCTTCATATAACAGTAGCGGTTTGCATGTCTGCATACATTTTTCCTACTTGAAAGCAGAGTGTGATGAGTCACGTCGTCTGTGATTGTATCTTTGTCATACATAAGCAATTCAGGTCAGGTACGGGTTTCAGGTGCAGAGCGGCACAGACAGTCTCAACATAATGAAGATACAGATTGCCTTAACAATGAAAATCATGCAGATTTTATTATCTATTCACTCTCATGTTGATTGAAACATATTTTGTCCTTTTTTGCTAAATATCTACTTTAGAGAAAGAAAATCATGCATGCTTTGAGTGGCTTAATGGAGAGCAGATAATCATAGAAAATACACTACTGTTCCAAAGTTTGCTTTGTAAAATAAATTAATACTTTTATTCTGTATGGATGCATTTCATTACATTATAACATGATAACGTTTATGTTACAAAAGCTTTCTATTTCAAATCAATGCTGTTCTTTTGAAATTTCTATTCAGCAAAGTATCCTAAAAAATCGAAAAACTGTTTCTGCAAAAATATGAAGCAGCACAACTGTTTTCAACATTGATAATAATCAGAAATGTTTCTTGAGCAGCAAATCAGCATATTAGAATGATTTCTGAAGGATCATGTGACACTGAAGACTGGAGTAATGATGCTGAAAATTCAGCTTTGTATCACAGGAATAAATTACATTTTAAAATATACTAAAATAGAAAACAGTTATTTTAAATTGTAATAACATTTCACAATATTAGTGTTTTGGTTGTATTTTTAATCAAACAAATGCAGCCTTAGTGAGCAGAAGAGACTTATTTTAAAACTTTAAATATTTTACCAACCCCAAACGTTTGAACAGTACTGTATATTTATAAATAATAATTATAATAATTATAATACATTTCTATTTATATAGCACATTTTCTTTGCTCAAGGTGAGACATAAAAGTACATTAAAAAAGGTGCACTGTCTTGTCTTACAGTACAAATATCTAAACAATCATATATCAAGATACATTCACTTGAGATACATTTACTTCTCGCTTCCTAAAAAAATTTATAAAAATTGAGTTTATGCTTAAAACAAGAAAAAACATATCTGTTAGTGAGAAAATAAACGTAATTCAAATGGAAAACAATGATTTTCTTACCCCATTAACAGATATTTTTTTATTGCTTTAAGCATAAACTCAAAAGTCATTTTACTTCTCAAGTCAATGTATCTTGATTTAAGAACGTTAAGATATTTGTACTGGAAAACAATACAAAAATACTAAAGAAGAACATCATTTCTGCAGTGTGAACTGTCACTTTAAAACTGAAGGGGCGGTTCAAGAGGAGAATTGAAGCAGGTCACTCGTCCCTGACCCCTACAGGTCTATTCCCAACCCCCCTATTTCTCTCTGTCTGTCTTTCTTTCTATTTCCCTCCCTCCCTCGCTCCCATCAGTTCATTACGGCACTTTCAAGGACAGAATCACAGTGCGCCACACACACACACCTACATCAACTTCACGAGGACACTGGAAGGACACTAATCTGCCGCCTCATCAATTTTAGTTCGTCCCGAGAGACACTGTAATATTGCGTGCGCACACGCGCATAAATCGTATATACGCAACGAGTGCCCGTCCTCCACTTGATGATATACACTCGCCTCAAATTACTGGCTAAAATAGGCGGAAGGCAATCCCTCTCTTTCAAAGCGACCAATCAGAGCGTTCCGTTGCCTCCACCAATCTTTCTGCATGGTAACAGAGCTGCTAAACGATTGGCCGAGCAGGAACGCTGAAGCCGCGCCAAGTCTAATCTACTGTTACAAACACGCCACACAGAAATATGACAACCACAAGCAAGTCAGCAGTGCGGTAGGTAGTAGCCTACATTAGCTGACGCTGTAGCTGCGGTCTCATCGGCTAATAGAGCCTGCAGTGAAAACAAACACAGTCAGAAGAGCAAACGCGTATCTGTCACATTAGCAGTCATTATCCAATCAACGCAACAGCATCTGAAGAGCTGCTGAGTCAACGCTACAGCGACAAACAAACCGTAACAGCTGCACAAACATTAGCTGCGCAGGCAGATGGAACAATTGCGACTTTAATGAGTTTTAATGGATGGAGGAGTAGCATTGTGAGGTGAAGCAATGGGTTCCTTGATAATGAGTTCAAGACTAATAAACTCTAAGGAACTAACATTATGTCTGCACTGGAAAGTATCAAGTGTTAGACAGTGTTGTTATTGTTAACTAAAAACTGTTACAAATCATTGTAAGTTATTTTAGTGTTGATAAAATAAACACATGATAAAATAAAACAAATATTAGATGAACAACTTAAACTTAAAAAACTTGAAGAAATGTTGCCTTGGTAAATAACTGAAATAAAATAAGTTAAAGGGATACTCCACCCCAAAATGAAAATTTTGTCATTAATCACTTACCCCCATGTCGTTCCAAACCCCTAAAAGCATCGTTCGTCTTCGGAATACAATTTAAGATATTTTGGATGAAAACCGGGAGGCTTGTGACTGTCCGATCGACTGCCAAGTAAATAACACTGACAAGGTCCAGAAAAGTATGAAAGACACCGTCAGAATAGTCCATCTGCCATCAGTGGTTCAACCGTAACGTTATGAAGCGACGAGAATACTTTTTGTACGCGAAGAAAACAACATTTTTTGCATACAATACAATTTGCATTGTATGAAGATTGCATAAGAGTCTATTTCAGTGTTATTTAAGTATTGACATATTATTATAGTTTTTATAAATATTTTGAATCAGTTGTTGATTTCAGTTATTGTTTATTTTATGTCAAGTAATAAAATGTTTTTAATGGTTTTAATTTTAATTTTAATTTTTGTTTTATTTAACTATAATATCTCTGAAAATATGTTTGTATTTATTATTATACATATATAGATATATATTATGGTTTTAGTTTTAGTTAACTTTAATATTCCTGGCGGAAAGTAATTCACATACTCTCTGTCCTAAATAGTACACAAAATTAAATTAATGTAATCGTATATGTCAAAGGTGACTGATAGTGCACTATTTATGGTGCATTTGAGGTATGCATTCATGCAAACTTTAGTCTAGCATTACTCACAACCCCTGTGATATGGAAGCAAACGCATTTTTGATAGTTTTCTGATGATTTTGGAAAAAGCAAGGATTACGAGGCCAAAGCTAACACAGCGTTTTTTTGACTGTATGAACCTAAACGTTTAATAATAATGAACATAGACAGAGGCTGACACTTTTATGCAAACGCAAACAGTATGTGACAAAGAAGTCTGTGGCATCAACATGCAATTTTATGACACTAGTGTCCCAATTCTGCCACACTGTCTTACTACATACTCAAAAGCATGCAGATTTCCATTAAAAGCAAAGTACACAAAATACAAAGCAGAAGTATGCAAATTACAATGCTGTCTACAGGTGCATCTCAATAAATTAGAATGTCGTGGAAAAGTTCATTTATTTCAGTAATTCAACTCAAATTGTGAAACTCGTGTGTTAAATAAATTCAATGCATGATCTAAAGACGCAAAATATATGATTCCATTGATGTCATTCTGTTACCTGTGGAAGCTTGTTTCCACGACAGAATAAAAAAAATAATTGCAACTTTTGATTTCACAATTCTGACAACTGCAAGTTAACATCGCACAACTCTTTCTCTGAATTGCGAATTTATAGCTCGCAATTGACAGTTATGAAGTCAGAATTGCGAAAAAACCTATAAACTCACAATTGTGAGAAACATCTCGCATACTTTTTTTCTCAGAATTGCGTGTTTATATTTCGCAATTTCGACTTATAAACTCACAACTGTGCATTTATATTGCAATTCTGAAAAAAGTTCAGAAGAAAGAAATGATGTCAGAATTGCAAGAAAACCTATATACTCACAATTGCAAGAAATAAAGTCACAATTGTGAAGAAAAAAAGTCATAATTGTGATGTAAACTCAAAATTGCAAGATATAAACTCACAATTCTAAGAAAGAAAATCCGAATTGTGAGAAGAAAACTATATCACATTTCTGGCAAAAAAAAAAAAAGTAGAATTGTAAACCTATAAAACCTATAACCCATTACCTATTTTTTTTTTATCCTGTGGCAGGAACTAGCTTTCACAGTTACCTACATAAAGATAACTGCTCATAGATGCTTCCAAAATGGCCACCAAATGAAAATTGATATAGTAAAGTATAGTATATAGTAAATTATAATATAGTAAATTCAAACAGATTCAACAGAACAATTCATTTGGGAATTGAACCTCCCTAATGCAGCTTATATCTGCAGATGTTTGCTTAATTCTGTCAGGACCACTATATGATAATCAGAAGGCTGAATCCTGACTGCCAGAGGAGGAGCTGGGGATGGAGGAGGGTAATTAGCTATTGAGCAATACGAAAACTGCTGATAATACTGAGGGACCTTATTCATACCTTATGTGAATGCTTAGATAGGTGTCGTATTCCTATAGGTAGATGGGGATCAGCTGAGAGTCAGCTGATGCGAGCTTGACTAACGTGACCTGCCAGAACTAACGCTACGCTTGATTTAGTCGATTGATTCCACATGCATGTACAGTTGCTTTACCTTCTCCTGGTACTGGCGTCGTGAGGAATCCAGTGACTGGATGAGGG
The DNA here is from genome assembly GCF_001515625.1 of Sinocyclocheilus rhinocerous. Classification (NCBI taxonomy): domain Eukaryota; kingdom Metazoa; phylum Chordata; class Actinopteri; order Cypriniformes; family Cyprinidae; genus Sinocyclocheilus; species Sinocyclocheilus rhinocerous. The sequence continues at coordinate 571,673 of NW_015638992.1, forward strand.
CCGTGGCATGTCCGATGAAGACGGCGTAGCAGGTGGCACCGACGATCATGCTGAGCATCGTCAGCCAGATATCAGAGAGACTCTCCGGAGCTTGACGACCGTAACCTATGCACAACATGTGACTCATGGCTTTAAACACGGCAAATGAGTACAGCTCACTCCACGTGTCATTCTGCAGAGAGAGAAAGACAAACACAGAACATAAATGGCATGTAACTGCCGTTCACAACACCTACTGCGAATCTAAAAGCAGCATACCAGTAAGAAGCAGAGGCCTATGACTATTGCACTATAATTTTGCATACACTTTCATTTTATGGAAAAAAGCATTAAGAATCTGCAAGTTAGTAACGACATAAGGGTGAATATATGATGACAGAAATGTCATGCATGGCTTCAAACAATATAGTTTTACCACTATATTTTCACATGTGATGGATGCTGACCAACAGATAAGATTATTCAGAACAAACTGAAAACAATCTGGAATCAGTGCAAAAACGGCTTCACATTTGAACCTGGAAAGAGAATAAATTAACAGTAAAGCATTGAAGATACAGTGTTGTCACATGACTGAACTATGTTGCATGTTTAATTAAGTGAGTGGCATCCATTTTTCATTTCATGCTGGTAAATAAAAAAAAATACAAAGAAACAGCAAGACATTGAATTAAATGTAAAACTTTGAAGTAGAAAAACTGAAATAGTATTTCCTTTTAAAACTTCAATAATCTTTGTTTTCTTTAAAACTTTGAAAAATCTTTTTTTACAGTGCATAAATCAATTTTGGGTCCAATTTCCAGTGAAATTACTACATTGTGATATCTAATGTTGTTAGATTTGGCAGTCTCATTACATAACGAGTCTAGAATTTTTTTGTTTTGTACTGTTATTTTTTACTGCAAGGTTGAAATATGAGTGATGTGATATTTAATAAACTACCCATACTATGATAATAAGATTATGGTATCGATTTAAAACAGCTTTTATTTTTCAAAATACACTGAAAAAAATAAAAAATAAATTGTGTATGATTTACTTTTACTTTTCACTCAGAAATTATTAGTAAGTTTCCCAAGTAACTGCAAAGAAACGGCAAGTAACACATTGAATTAAATATGACATTTGAAGTAGAAAGACTGAAATTACAATTTCTTTGTAAAACATTCTCCAATAATCTTTGTTTTATGTACAACTTCAAAAAAAATTGCAATGTGCATCCCACAATCTTTTATTGATATGGTATATGTTTTCATATTCTGTAAGCAATTCATATTATAACCGAAATGTCTATGGAGTCACTTTCTGAACTCTAATAAATGAAGCATTTAGCTGCAGAATGGCCGGCCGTCAGGCGTCTCAGGATGACAGAGATCAGTGTGTGGTGAGGGTCTGGCAGCAGTCTCAAACAAGAAGCCATTAAATGTGCCCTTTTTAAAAATGCGTCTGCTGCCTGACTTGTGCTGACATCCGGCTAATTCCCAAGGCAAGATTAATTACGGTTGCTGTCCTCTGCCCAAATGCTCAAACTCCTGAACTGAGGACAGAAAAAAACTGGATCTATTGCAACCCATCGTGACTCCATTAAAGGAACAGTTCACCCAAAAATGAAGATTTGCTGAAAATGTACTCACCCTCAGGCCATCCCAGATGTAGAGGAGTTTCTTAATCATAAGAGATTTGGAGAAATGTAGCATTGCATCACTTGCTCACCAATGGATCCTCTGCAGTGAATGGGTGCCGTCAGAATGAGAGTCCAAACAAAACCTCACAATAATCCACACCACTCCAGTCCATCAATTAACATCTTCAAATCCATCAAGACAATTTTAACTTTAAACGGTTGCTCGCTAAAATACAAGTCTAATATTGCCTTCTGCAGTAAAAAAGTAATCTCTGAATCAGGAGAGAAATATGCAGATCAAACACTGTTTACAAGCCAAAACAGCTCTAAACAAATATGTGGGTGAATTTTTATGTGAGAGGAAAACAGAGGATGGACTTTTTCATTGGAGGAAGCGTTATTATGGATAATGGACTCATATTTTGGCCAAAGCAATGGTTTAAAGTTAAAACACAGCTTTTATTTTCACAGGAGATACTGATGGACTGGAGTGGTGTGGATCACTTGTGGATTATTGTGATGTTTTTATCAGCTGTTTGGCTCTCATTCTGACGGCACCCATTCACTGCAGAGGATCCATTAGTGAGCAAGTGATGCAATGCTACATTTCTCCAAATCTGATGAAGAAACAAACTCATCTACATCTTGGATGGCCTGAGGGTGAGTACATTTTCAGCAAATCTTCATTTCTGGGTAGACAGCATGCAAACTTTGCTGTATGCAGTGCACTTGGCCTTTCATGACTCATTATCTGATCTGGCTGCCAGTGTTAGAATGTTTTACTCAGAATTGGACTGAAAGTGCAAAAATAACTATTGATTTCCCAAATGATAACTGGACACCAAACTCCTTTGTTTTGTTTCAAAATCCTAAAACTTTCTCTTGATTTCCAAGTGTAGATGAAAAAAGGTCTGGATTTTCAATGTGGCCTCAGACTTTTGGACACCACAGTATGCAGTATGGAGTAAACAGTATTCCACAGCAAGCATAGTCTGCATACTTTTCTCTTCCCTTTTCTCCCATGTGGCATGCAAAGTTAAAGAGAAGAAGAAAAGGACTGAGAAATTTAAAAAATGGGAAATGAGGAAAGTGTTAAAGTCAGAGGGAGCAGGTCACTGTAGGAACACTGGAGTGAACAGGCCTGAATTATACATGAGCCGAGAACACTTTGCCTTGAAAACAGAAGAAGTAGAGTGTCCATGCTGGAGCTCTGGACACACACACACACACACACTCTAAGAGACATTGTGTTTGCAGACATAGTGAATAGAATGGATAGAGTAGGACACATTCTACAGCAGCCTATAAAATCAGTACATACTCTCCTAAACCATACTGTACATTGACTATCCTGGGGTGGCAATACCAGCATACTGCATACTGTTCATTTTCTACTGGTTGGTTTAGTAATATAAGAATGTGGAACAATTTGTAACAATAAATCTTTCAAGCAATAGAATGCTATGCTGTTGTCACATGGCTGCACTATTTTGCATGTTTAATTTAGCGTGTGGTCTCCATTTTTCATTTGGGACATCATAAGTGTAATTTATCATTTTTATACAATTTGGTATGCAAAAGTCATAACATTTGGCAGATCACAAAATATATTTTTGGTCATACCACCCACCCTACAGCAAAAATAGTACATTCACATGCATGTGCATTCATGTATCTGGCAGATTATTTTATCCAAAATGATTTACAGAGCATTTAAGGTTATGTATTATATATTTATAATATATAAAGTAATAAATAAATATATGTGACCCTGGACCACAAAACCAGTCATAAGGGTAAATTTTTTGAAAATGAGATACTTCTCCAGACTGGTGTATGGACTGTGAGAAAAAGTATGTAACAAAAAGGAAGCGAAAATAGGAGCAAATGAGCCTCAGGGGAACTGAGACACTTTCTTGATCTCTCTCTCATTCATGCCCTGGTCCGCAGTGATAGGGCAAGAGGCATTATGGGAAGACATTCATTAGTCGTACAGACACGCGTGCCCTGCGGCCGATAAGCTCAGACTCCCGGATTCTGCCTGTAATAGTGCAGTCGGGCTGCCAGCATGTTCTGACTCTATTTACAATAGCTTATCTAAACGTACAGCAGCCCTCGCATCCTCTGCTGCCACGACACGCGCTGCTGCCCAGGCCCCAGACAGCAGATGCTGCGTAATATATGTTTTTCATCTCGGCCAAGACAATCCAACATCTCTTCAGCAAGCCATTCATCTCCGCGTCTGACCGAGTCAGTGTGCTTTTTCATCTCTAAAATGAATGCGGCAGTCAGGCGGAAAAGCTTCCTGGGGTAATGATACTATACGGGTGTCTGCTCTTCAGGAGGAAGACATTCAGATGCCGAGTACATTACAGAGCAAAGCAGGATTACATTTCTGATTGCTTCTGTATGACACAAAGAGGTTACTTGTCCCCTCTTGACCTTTGACCTGCTGAGCGACACAGCAGTATACAAGAATGATGTATTGTTGTAGGCTTAAATTTGGAAATGGTTCCAATGGGTTTTCTAATGGATTTTTCCTGAAATTAAGGCAGTCTGATCACATAATGAGTCAAGAAAGAGATGTTCAAATTTGTCACATTCAAAATATATTGCTATATAAGATTACTCATATCGTGATATGATATTTTGGTCATATATTTGGCAGATGTTTTGATCAAAAATGACTTACAGAGCATTCAAGGTTACATTTTGCCATTTTGCCAATGCTATTCTGAACATACTAATATCTTTTGCGAGGACTTCCCATCTGTAACTAGACTAACCCGAACTCTGACATACACCTTTTGGAAATGAACAAATAAAAAAAATTAAAAAAGGAATAATATAATATAATATAATATAATATAATATAATATAATATAATATAATAATGAAACAAAAATTGAAAAATTACATTTTGGCAACCACATGGCGACCACAAGCTCAAGATATTTTTATGTTTTATTCTACAACGTAAAATACATCAGTAATACACACTTGTTTCATGATTCATTATTTCATTAAAATTCCTGATGATACATAAAAATGGACACAAATTAGTTAAGAGTTGTCGTGAGGAAACAGTACAAAAATGTAAAATGAATGCAGAAAGCAGCTTGGAAAATTTGATGAGAATTATTTGAGTTCATATTGAGATTTCTGACTTTTGATTGAGACATAAGAAGGCAACTCTTTGCACAGTGTGAGACATTGTTGAGATCTCGAGGAGACACATGTGATATTGCATCTAAGAAGCACAAGATTTCAGCATAAATCTCCATTTAGTACCATTGCTGTTTGGGAGAGAGAGAAAAGGAGATATTAATGAAATTACATTTGGGTTCTTTCCTTCCAACAGGCCATTTGAAAGGTCACACAGATGAATATATTAGTGAAAACAGAAGTATCAATCCAGGCTAAAATATATGAATACGTATACTTAGTATGTGATACATTTTGATGAGTCAAAAATAACAAAAGATGGTGAAGTCATCCAAAGTCTTACTAGAGGTGGAACATTAATTTTTGTTTTAACCTGCATTGATAAATTTGTTTACAATGTGACCAATTTTAAATTTCATGTTCACTAAACAAATTATTTAGCAAATAAAACTGTACTACATTATGGCATTAAAAATGCCACATTTTGGAGTAAGGAGCAGTCAGCCTTGATTAAAACGGATTCTGGGAAGCAGCCCATAATGCGAGCGCTCAGAAACTCCTCCAGGTTCATGATAGCAGCATGTTTTTCCCAAGAGGACTGAAGGCATGTATGGCGAGAGGACTGGGAGCATCTTTGTGTCTCTGGAGGGTTTTCCTCAGAGGGAGAGAAATAACATACTGTGTTTAATCCACTTACACATGTGAGTCTAAACACACACACACACACAAACTCCAGTCACATGGCTGAGACTTAAATATACTGTGTATACAGTACACTGCAGTTGAAAAGTTTGGGGTCAGTAAGATTTTTTAACACTTTTCTTCAGAGTTGAATGCATTACATTGATCGAAAGTGACAGTAAAGTATTTATGTTACAAACGATTTATTTTTCAAATAAATGCTGTTCTTTTTAACTTTGTATTTAGAGAGACTCAGAAAATCCTGAAAAATATGTCATGGTTTCCACATTGAAAAATTGATAATAATCAGAAATGTTTCTTGAGCAGCAAAGCAGCATATTAGAATGATTTCTGAAGATCATGTGACACTGAAGCCTGGAGTAATGATGCTGAAAATTCAGCTGCGCATCACTGGAATAAATTACATTTCACTAGATTATTACTATCAATGTTGAAAGCAGTTGTGCTGCTTCAGATTTTGTTTGTTGAAACCATATTTTTTCATTAATCTTTGATGAATAGAAAGTTCAAAAGAAAAGCATATATTTGAAATAGAATCTTTTGTAACATTTTAAATGTCTTTAATGTCATTTTTGATCATTTTAATGCATCCTTTCTACATACATTTTTTATTTTTTTTACTACAGTGTAAGCTTATTCACACTGAACCTTTTCACTAAATATTGCACAGAATGATATGAATAAATATATTTTTAATTCATAAAGGTCATTTAATGCAATGGTGATTTTTAATGTAATTTTTATTCTATTCTAAGCATTATATTAGAAAAAAAATGTAAGCGTTAATAAATTGCATTATGCCATTTCTAATCAATTTTAAAATATGCGAGAGTCATGTGTCACATGATTCTTCAGAAATCATTTTAATATGCTGATTTGCTGCTCAGGAAACATTTCTTATTACTATACATTTGTGGTCAAACCCTTATTTGTAGGTCAGGATGTTATTAAATTGAAGTGCACAGTGATTATGATTATCTCAAATAACTGCAATTAGATCAAATAATTGCAATCAGGTGATTACGTAAAAGTTGTGACAGACCCAGTTCTCACTCTCTGAACTAACGCTATGGATCGCTTCCTCCTGCATCTGTTTACGTAATTCTCCTCTCTTTCTGCCCTCACTGCCATCTCACATTCTCTCTATCTTTCCCTCGTTCTCTGATCTCCAGAGGGACGTGACCTTAATATCACGTGTGACATCATCACTAACCTTCAGTATCCACAGAGGCTGAGCAAAAACAGCAGCAATAACCCTTCGTTACACAACTCAAACAAACTGATAGCAGCATCACATCAACTATAATACAATACAAATTGAATCTATGCATTCTTAAAGTCAACATGCATTAAAGTTTGAGCATTATACTTTGTACTACTGCATTACACTTACTACTAAGTGCATTACACTTTGACTACACACCTTTTTACTATCTCCAACAAATAGACCAGAAACAGACTAGGAGTCATTCATTTCCAATGGAAGATATGGGAGATCAATTTTAGGACCTCATTTTAGGTTTGGGTGGATGTGATGTGATGTATACTAAAAATGTATAAAAAAATTCTAAAAAATGGGTGGATGTAAAAAAAATATATTTTACAATTTTTACATAAGTATTTACATCGATTAACTATGGAAGCCCGTTTCCGCCACTGAATAAAAAATAAAAAAAGGTTATTGCGACTTTTTATCTCACAATTCTGACTTTTTTTCTCAGAATTGCGTGTTCTAAAGTCAGAATTGCGAGAAAAAATTCTTCTTGCAATTGCGAGTTTTTATCTCACAATTGTGACTTTTTAACTGGCAATTGCGAGTTTATATGACGTAATTCTGACAAAACAAGTCAGAATTGTGAGATAAAAAGTCGCAGTTAGCTTTTTTATTTTTTATTCAGTGGCGGAAACGGGCTTCCATAATTAGCTCTAGAAAACCTTCTCTGATTTTTTTTTTTTCCCAGACATACTCCACACTCCAAAACAACGTTAGTGTTTAGATTTAAATAAGCAAATACTTAAGAATATATGATTGAATCATTATTGCAGTATTTAATTTGTTTCTGGCATGTTATATGTGTCAACAATTCTTTTAACCTTAACTAATGCATTATGTAGCTTTTTATTTCCTAAAAAACATGCCAATTTCACACATGAATTCCAGACTTTAACCCCACTGAAAGGATGTGCTGGAATAGACTGTACAGAGTGGTTCATGTATACTAAAAATGTATAAAAAATTCTAAAAAAATGGGTGGATGTAAAAAAAATTTTTTTACAATTTTTACATAAGTATTTACATCGATTAACTATGGAAGCCCGTTTCCGCCACTGAATAAAAAATAAAAAAAGGTTATTGCGACTTATAACTCGCAATTGCGAGTTATAAAGTCAGAATTGCGAAATATAAAGTCAGAATTGTGAGATATAAACTCACAATTCTGACTTTTTTTCTCAGAATTGCGTGATAGAAACTCAGAATTGCGTGTTATAAAGTCAGAATTGCGAGAAAAAAAATTTCTCGCGATTGCGAGTTTTTATCTCACAATTATGACTTTTTAACTCGCAATTGCGAGTTTATGCCACGCAGTTTTTGAATTGCGAAAAAAAAATTTGAATTGTGAGATATAAACTCAGAATTGCAAAAAAATGTTTTATTGCGAAATATAAAGTCAGAATTGTGAGATTTTATCTCACAATTCTGACTTTTTTTCTCAGAATTGCGTGTTCTAAAGTCAGAATTGCGAGAAAAAATTCTTCTTGCAATTGCGAGTTTTTATCTCACAATTGTGACTTTTTAACTGGCAATTGCGAGTTTATATGACGCAATTCTGACAAAACAAGTCAGAATTGTGAGATAAAAAGTCGCAGTTAGCTTTTTTATTTTTTATTCAGTGGCGGAAACGGGCTTCCATAATTAGCTCTAGAAAACCTTCTCTGATTTTTTTTTTTTCCCAGACATACTCCACACTCCAAAACAACGTTAGTGTTTAGATTTAAATAAGCAAATACTTAAGAATATATGATTGAATCATTATTGCAGTATTTAATTTGTTTCTGGCATGTTATATGTGTCAACAATTCTTTTAACCTTAACTAATGCATTATGTAGCTTTTTATTTCCTAAAAAACATGCCAATTTCACACATGAATTCCAGACTTTAACCCCACTGAAAGGATGTGCTGGAATAGACTGTACAGAGTGGTTCAACTCTTTCACTGTCAATACAAGATCCCAGCCAAAAAGTAATGCAACTCTTGATGGAAATAAGTGTTTCGATGTTCCATAAGTTTGTCAAAACAATGCCGTGTCAAATGCACACTGTAATCAAAGCCAAAGACGGTCCAACCAAATATTAGAGTGTGCAACTTTTTATATTAATATTCATTCACTATCAGAAAAAAAGGTACAAAGCGGTCACTGGCACAAAAGCTAAAAGGTACATCTTTGTACTTATTTTTACTCCAAAATGGTACATACAAGTACCTTAAAGGTACACAATAGAACATTAAATGTTCATATTAGTGCCTAAAGTGTATATATTAGTACTTTTGAAAGTGATAGTTTTTGTATGAGCCAGTACAATCATAATTCATTTATCATTTTACAATGGTGAATATGCAGGTAACACGACCAGTATAAACATGTGTGATTGTGATTGCAAAATGCAACAATCGAATGCATCTTTATTGTGAAAGATTCATCAGTGTACATTAATGCAAAGAAACAATTGTTTTTCTAATCTGTCAGGCTTTTGAATGTAGATGTCATCATTTTCACTGATGTCATCATGCCCTCCTGTTTTTCAACTCCTTTCATACAACTATTAAATTATATAGAGACGTACAAACAATTCCCAATGTGTAACATCAAGTCCTGTCTTTCTTTTCTTCACATTAAATATCCTGTTTTATTAGAAAATGTTATATATTAGTAATATAACAATATTATATTAGTAAAGCTATTTTACGATGACCTTAAAACTGCTGTAACTTCTGAAAAGGCCACACATAAAATGTCTCTACCACCTGACAATTTCACTGAAACACGTGTCCTAAGAAATACAGTAACTCTTACTTCTGTAACAGAAAACTTGTAGTCAATCACTTTGCACACCCAGGTTTGCTGATATGGGGTTTGCTGTCATGTCTTTGCAGGGGATTTTGGAGGGAGAACATGTGGCTGAAGAGATTAGTTAGCAAAGTTGACAAACATCACTTACAGTACATGAACTTTAAGAAGCTGAACCCTTTAAGATTGGCTGTTTTGTGAAAAAAGCATGTGGTGTTGGAACAACATGAGAGTGAATAACAAGTTTTCATTTTGGTGTGAGCTATCCAAATGTTTTTTCTGGGGTGTGTGTGTGTGTGTGTGTGTGTGTGTGTGTGTGTGTGGTGTCTGGCCCTCTAAACAGATTCTTTCATGTCTGTTTGAGAGCTGTACAAAGAGCACAGCTGCTTTGGCACATCTCTAAACCTGAACATTTACACACACACACACACACACACACACACACACACACATATATTGACAGATAA
>NW_015638992.1:581889-588805 GCF_001515625.1 Sinocyclocheilus rhinocerous
ACACACACACACACACACACACACACACACACACACACACACACACACACACACACTTTTATCTCCACTGCCATCACCCTGTCTCATCTCACCCACACCAAACAGCCCTGAGCCGGGCAACAACACACACTTACTCACAGTTTCATCACACACTTCAACAGAGAGATGCTGTATGAACTAGAGGTAGTGCTGACACCTCAATGAGAGAAGACAAAAAGACTGGAAAATCACTTAACTGAGATGAGACTCTGATGAAGACCTCACAGAGCAAACTCACAAATGAGATCTATTTGATATCTTATTTACGTGAGCGATGAGAGTCTCCTGCTTCTTAACGTTTTCTCCTGAGAAAGACTCCAGTAATCTCACACGTGTCTCCACTAGAGTTTCAGATGAGATCCCAACAATGTCTCCAACTGTGCTCCGATTTACAAAAATACATTACATCTGAAACATAATATCTAAAATTCGTAATATCTCAAACACTTCAACTGTTGCTCCTAGACAACAATGAGATGAAAAGGAGAACAAATTGAGTCTCCTGCTTCTCAGATGTTTCTTCTGAGAGAAAGACTCCAGTAATCTCACGTTTCTCCACTAGAGTTTCAGATGAGATCTCAACAGTGCTCAGATTTGCAGAAATAAATCATATCTCAAACACAACATCTAGAAATTGTAATATCTCAAGTACCTCAATTGTTTTTTCTAGACAACAAGATTAAACAGAGAACAAATAAACAAACTGAGAATCTTCTGCTTCTCAGATGTTTCTCCCGAGAAAGACCCCAGTAATCTCATGAGTTTCTGAATATCTAAAAATTGTAATATCTCAAATACCTCACTTGCTTCTCGCTAACAACGAGATTAAATGGAGAACAAATTGAGACTTTTCTGAAGTCTCCTGCTTCTCAGATGTTTGACCCCAGTCATCTCACATGTGTCTCCTCTAGAGTCAATATGAACTCAAACGTGTCTCATCAAATGATCCGAGTTGAAGTATATCTCTATACTTTTACTGTGACAACTACTTAACACAAAACTGAAAACATTAAGTCTCCTGAGCTATTAAAGAACAACCTCTGAGAAATTCAATTTTCTTCTTGTGCAGCATGGAGATCAATTTCACACTCTAAAAAATGCTGGGTTAAATACAACCCAGTGCTGGGTAAAATAGGGACAAACCCAGCAATTGGGTTGTTTTGACCCAGCGGTTGGTTTACTACCCAGCAGGATGGGTTAAACATTTAACCCAACCGCTGGGTCAAAACAGCCCAAATGCTGGGTTTGTCCCTATTTTACCCAGCAATGTGTTGCATTTAACCCAGCATTTTTTAGAGTGTGAAATTGATCTCCATGCTGCACAAGAAGAAAACTGAATTTCTCAGAGGTTGTTCTTTAATAGCTCAGGAGACTTAATGTTTTCAGTTTGAGAAATTCAGTTTTCTTCTTGTGCAGCATGGAGATCAATTATTATGACTAGGTAAACATTATTAGATGTTGCAGACAGCGTCTGAATCCAACAGACACCTACTGGGAACCTTAACTTAGCTGGTCAATGACAATCAGGTAATATCAGCAAATAGATTCTGGTTAACAGAATTCGATTTCATTCACTTCAAGTACCCCACTTGGATATTCGCTTTGTGAAACAATTTTCTTCATAAATTGCATTGCGGGGTGCTGTATTGTTTTGTGGCACATGCTGAGTCGGCCTGGCAGACGGTCTCATTCTCTGCAGTCTTTTGTTATGTATGTGCAAAGGTGCATTCGTGAAAAACATATGAAAATGGAAAGTTCGAAACATACCACCATCTTGTTGAGGGAGACCCAGCAGTCGGAGGGGAAGTCTTGCAGCATGGGCACCAGAAACTGCAGGCACCCGTCCCAGTGGCACAGCAGCAGCATCATCGCTATCAGGTTAAAAATCCGCATCACTGCGCTCGCCAGGTCATACGTCATATGGAAGATCTGCAGGGGAGAATCACAACACGACATTTGAAGAAGCTTGTGAAAGTTCAAAAACATCAAATTGGGCATGTTCGGGAAACCTGTCTGGAGATCAGTGATTATTTTTGCAGTTCTGTTTGGTGCCACTGGAGACACACAAAAATACATACATCCCTACTAAAAAAACAGAAGAATTATTAAAGCAATAAGCCCCAAGAAGCCATGGTTTACAGTGAATTTATAACAGCTAAGGGGCGTTGCTACAACCCCCTTAGCTGTTATAAATTCACTGTAAACCATGGCTTCACGGAGCTTATTGCTTTTATAAAACGGTTATTCCATATACGTAGTAAGGTTTCACAAAATAAAACAGAGAAAATAAAGTGTATAGATATTAATAAAAACATTATTCTTCTGCCAAACAATGTAGTTCCTCAGAAACGGTTGTGGCTGCAACAAAGTGGTTGCCGAGCAACACACAGACGTAAACAAATGGTGTATAGGTGCGTCCCAAATCGCATACTTATGCACTATTCTATGACGTTTTGTAGTATAAATAGTGCGAGTAGTGCGTTCACACTGAAAATTCCAAAAAGAAAAAGTGCACTTTAAATACCCGGATGATGCACTTAAATAACCGAAAAAATGAAGTGTGGAATGTTGGACACTTCATGCACTCAATTGTCGCAGCTTTAATTACATACCGAAGGGGGAGGGGCTATGAGACTCCGATTATGAATGACAAAATAACTTTATATAATTCATACACTACATGGGTGAGTACATAGTGCATAAGTACATAGTGTATGAGTGCATAGTGTATAGTGCGTCATTTGGGACGCAGCTTATGTTTGTAGAGTAATTTACCATAGATATATACAGTATACGTATCTATGTAATTTACAACAGCTTCGAACACGGCTCAGCCAATCAGAACCAACACTTTTTGGTGTTTTTGTAAACATTAGTTAATGCATTTGGCATCATGAACTTAAGTTAATATTTATTTCTACATATACTAATATATTTATTTACATTTTAAGTTAAATTAACATTATACTGTAAGCATTCTGAATGATCGAGAATGAACAATGAACAATAATAGATTCATATAAATTCATAAATAAACAAATTAACCTAGGTTACTATAAATTAACCTATTAATAAATGCTGTAAATGTTGTTCATTATTCATTTATAACACCTGGGCCCGGTTTCACAGACAGGGCTTAGCCTACGCCAGGATTAAGCCATAGTTCAATTAGGACATTTAAGTGATTTTTATAAACGTGCCTTAGAAAAAAAAAAAAAAACATTACTGGTGTGCATCTTGAGGCAAAACAAAGGCACTGATATATTTTAAGATCAGTCAGTGCAAGTTTCTTTCAGTTGAAACAGCTCAGACTTACATTTTAGTCTAGGACTAGGCTTAAGCCTTGTCTGTGAAACTGGGGGTTGATGTGATAACTAATTGAATATTACTATAAAGTGTTCACAAAAATACTACTAATAAAATACAATTAATATAATTAGTCATAAATTCAATTTAAGGTTTATGGTTATTTTTATATACCAATATTTATGCCATGTAATATATAGATAAGTGTGTGTGTGTATGAGTTTATACTTAAAATTTTAACTGCCAGTATAAAGAACTTATATATTTAAAAAAGTGCCTTGACTTTGACAAAAAAAGAGGGTTAAACTTTGCCTTACACATATTTCCTCCATAGAAAATGATATATTACAGTGTTTGTTCAGTAGATTTGTAGATTACACTTTCTGGCACTTGGTTGTCCAGAGGGTTTGTCTAAAGCCCAACAGCAGCTACGCATGAATCCTCCTGGGTTTATTTGGTGGAGAGAGAAAGATACTTTGCAAGTAGCTAATCAGACCTCTGTGCATTTCGAAATGTACCCACCGGTCTCATTCTCATCTCTCTCTCTCTTCCTGTTTTCAGTAGCAGATTTTTCATGTGTACTCTACAGAATTTCAAAGCGGATGAACAGATGAGCCAGCATCTATCAACACCATAGAGTCACTTCAAGAGAAATTTGCATGCACAATTTGATCTTTATTGTCAAGTAATACCATTTTGTAAATGTGTTCACTAGTGTCCAGTGGTTATGCATGGAAAACATTTTTTTTTGTTAATACTTTGTTTGACAGCGGCAACAAATGATGATGTATGGACTTGCACTATGCCTTTTGCACTTAAATAAAATATAAAATAAAATAAAATTTTGTCTGTTAGACAACGCCAAGGAATTGTGATGTATGTCTTTTGCATTAAAATAAAATAAAATAAAATAACTATTTTTCTGCCAGACAATGGCACCAAATTATGATGTATGATGACTTGCTATATGTCTTTTACATTAAAATACAATATAAATTATAAAATAAAATAAAATAGCATAAAATAACATAATAAATAAAATTTTGTCTGTTAGACAACGCCAACAATTGATGATGTATGGACTTGCACTATACTGTTTGCATTAAAAAATAAAACAAAACCAAGTAAAATAATCCCCAACACTGATGTTCACTGATTCCATCAGACAACACAAACACAGCTCTTGCATCAAGTTCAGAGATCCTTCAGAAGGCTTTTCTTTAATTGACCTGCTCTCTGTAGAAACATTGACTCAGGCCCTGAAAACCTAACTTGATTAATGAGCCTCATCGAACATCTTCCACATCAACTGACCATCAGACACTGGACATTTGTTACCGCTCAAAGCGGCCCATCAGTCAGCAGACAACTACACAGCGAGACACTCACCACACGCCTCACGGACACTGAGAACCTCCAACTTAAGTGGCATGTGGCCAAGTATGGTGACCCATACTTGGAATTAGTGCTCTGCATTTAACCCATCCAAAGTGCACACACACAGCAGTGAACACACACACACACCGTGAACACACACCCGGAGCAGTGGGCAGCCATTTTTGCTGCGGCGCCCGGGGAGCAGTTGGGGGTTCGGTGCCTTGCTCAAGGGCACCTCAGTCGTGGTATTGAAGGTGAGAGAGAGCGCTGTACATTCACTCCCCCCACCTACAATCCCTGCCGGTACGAGACTCGAACCCGCAACCTTTGGGTTACAAGTCCAACTCTCTAACCATTAGGCATGAATAATCTGATCATACCAACCTGATTCTTTACTACGGTACTTGTCAAAAGTTTGTAAACATTTTGATTTTTAAATGTTTTAATGAAGTCTCTTATGCTAGGCTACATTTATTTGATATTTAGTTTTTTAAGATGAATAATCTGATCATACCAACCTGATTCTTTACTACAGTACTTGTCAAAAGTTTGTAAACATTTTGATTTTTAAATGTTTTAATGAAGTCTCTTATGCTAGGCTACATTTATTTGATCAAAAATACAGGAAAAACAGTAATACCATTTGAAATGATTGTTTTCTATTGTAATATATTTTAAAGATGTAATTTATTCCTGTTATGCGCAGCTGAATTTTCAGCATCATCACTCCAGTCTTCAGTGTCACATGATCTTCAGAAATCATTCTAATATGCTGATTTGCTGCTCAATTATTATAAAAGCATTCATTTCTATAAAAAATTAAAATAAAAAAATCACACACACGCATACCCCAAACACTTGAACGGTAGTATATCATGGTTTCTGTTTAAATATGAAGCGGCACAACTGTTTTCAACACTGATAATAATCAGAAATGTTTCTTGAGCAGCAAATCAGCATATTAGAATGATTTCTGAAGAATCACGTGACACTGAAGACTGGAGTAATGATGCTGAAAATTCAGCTGCGCATCACAGGAATAAATTACATTTTAACATATATTCACATAGAAAACATTTATATTAAATTGTAATAATATTTACCATTTTTTGTGTGTTTTTACTGTATTTTTGAGCACATAAATGCAGCCTTGGTGAGCATAAGAGACTTCATTAAAAAGGTTTCAAAATCGTAATGTTTCCAAACCTTTGACAAGTACAGTGTCATTTACCATACACTGAAAAAAAAATGATTTATTGAATTTACTCAATTTTGAGCAAAAGTGGTTGCAATCCATTTATTTTAGCTGCACTTAAATAAACAAATTTAGTTGACTAACTTTCAACATGTTTTTTTTTTTAATGTAGCTAAAATAAATTGTTTGCAACCACTTACCTTTAAAAAATGTAGTATCATTTTTTTCAGTGTAGAGAATCCAGTTTTACTTCAGTTGTTTGTGTTTCACTCACTCGTCTTCAACATTGTGCCTTTGCTTTGTCTGGGATTCAGACGATGATTTGTTCATTCAGTCTGTCGAACTCAATTTCCTGAGCCGGTTCCCAGTGCAAACACTAACTAAGAGATTCGCTCCCATTTTAATCTCGTATCTGGTTTCCATGAGGACAGCTGGGATTTGCTGGAGCGCAGAGGAGCTTTACTTCCTGTAGAGCAGGATCCAGAACTCAGTCCTGCCAATCGACCTTGCTACTGCAGTGCATCAAGTAAACTAGATATCAACAACCAGATTCTGCTGTGTTACACTGGCTTTCAAAAGATTTCTTAAAAGAAATTAATACTTTTATTGAGCAAGGATGCATTAAATTTGTCAGCAAAGACATTTATAATGTTACAAATAAGTTTTAATTAAAGGGGTCATATGACGTTGATAAAAAGAACATTATTTTGTGTATTTGGTGTAATTAAATGTGTTTATGCGGTTTAAGGTTAAAAAAACACATTATTTTCCACATAATGTACATTATTGTTTCTCCTCTATGCCCCGCCTTTTTGAAACGCGTCGATTTTTACAAAGCTCATCGGTCTGAAAAGTGAGGTGTGCTCTGATTGGCCAGCTATCCAGTGCGTTGTGATTGGCCAAATACCTCAAGCATGTGACGGAAATGTTACGCCCCTCACCATACTGTCGATGCCGTGTCCGGCCGGAGCGACGAGACAAAAACATGAAAACCCATTA
>NW_015638992.1:589474-594881 GCF_001515625.1 Sinocyclocheilus rhinocerous
GATAGGGACAGTAAAGATATTTATAATGTTACTAAAAATAAATGCTGTTCTTTTGAACTTTCTATTCTGAATCCTGCAAAAAATGTATCACAGTTTCCACAAAAATATGAAGCAGCACAACTGTTTTCAACATTCATAATAATCATAAATGTTTCTAGAGCAGCAAATCAGCATATTAGAATGATTTCTGAAGGATCATGTGACACTGAAGACTGGAGTAATTATGCTGGAAATCCAGCTTTGATCACAGGAATAAATTACTATGCAATACAAATGTTTATTTAAAACTGAAATAATATTTCACAATTTTGCTGTTTTTACTGTATTTGTAATCAAATAAATGCAGCCTGGTGAGCAGAAGACACTTCTTTCAAAAAAAATGTTTAAACTGTATGTACAGTATGTCTGCATGCATTGTCTGGCATTTTTAAGTGTCTATGTTTCTGTAAAACTGTTCACAGACCAAATACCTCAACACCAGTGCATTACTATGGTATCATCAGCTCAGATCTTGCATCTAAATGGTACAAAAAAACAAAACAAACTGCAGTTGGTCATTGTACAAACCTCTACAAACCTGGCAGCTCATGGACTGATCAAGCTGCGTTTCTTTTATTTTAACATTCATCTACTGTAATATTAAGCCATTGTGTATCTTTGTTTACCTTCTTCACAGCACAAAGTGACTCCGGTTGGTTTGGCATAACAACAAATCTATTCTAAATGCTTATTGATGCAACAACTATTTTTCTGTTTGAACTTATCTGACTCATAAATCTCAGTGTATTAAGTGGCTCTTCCGGGTGAAGGAAAACAGTGCTCAGAATGCATAATCATAAAGGTAATATAATTATAGCAGAGCCCTGCGGCGTACTGCTGAATTAGACATCAAATTAACACTGAACCTTCATTTACAAGCACCTGAGATATATTAAAAAATATATTAAAGATATTAAATATATAAAATTATAACATTCATATTAAAATAATAAAATAAAAAATGTATAGCTTACCATAAGAGATGTTAAGAAAATAATACTTTTATTAATTAAGGACATAATAAATTAACTAAAAGTGACAGTAGAAACATTTATACGGCTTCAAATAAATAAAGTGATAATTTTTGCAATTCAGTTTGGTGCCACTAGAGACACAAAAATTACACAATTCGCTATTAAGAAATAGAAAAAATAGCACTTTTCAATATATTTACATTTAGACAAAAAGTTTTTATTAACATTAGGTAATGCATTATTTAGCATTAACTTCTACATCATTCATTGATTATATGTATGTTAATTTGTGCATATACTAATACATTTGTAACATTTTAAGTCTTTACATTTCAAGTATAAATTAACATTAGTTAAAGCATTATGAATGAATATGAATTAAAAATGAACAATAATCAATTTGTAAATTAAATACTGTACAAATTGTTGTTCATGATTATTTTATGATACCAGATGCATTAACTAATGTTCATTAATTAAACCTAACTGTAAAGTGTTCCTGAAAAAAATAATAAATATATATACTGTATATATATATATATATATATATAATTAATAATAATACATACAAACATATACTGTGTATATATTGCTGTTTGTGTTGTAATAAAAAAAATCCACAAATAATAATTTCCACGAACAACGTTTTTGTCTTTTTATTTAGAAAGCAAATACATTTATTTAGAAACTCAAGGTTTCTACTTAATGAGCCCTGTTTATAGGTGCTTTTTGTTGATATAGGAAAAAGGAAACATTTGTACATTCGGGCAGAGCTGAACCGTCTAGATAACTCGTTTTCTAAGAGCAGGTCATTTGCAGGAACGGTGCGCTTTATGTTTGTAGATTGTGTTGAGTTGTTCCCTCACGCGTGTGGTGAATGCAAACGCGTCTGTACTTTCAGAAGAGCCAGGAACACTGTGTCTCACCTTTACTGCGCTTTCCTACAGGAGCCCAACAGAAAGTTAACAAGCCAGGTCTCTGTACAGCATTGGTCTAATTGCATACTGCAGATTAATTACCAATCACAACCTCATAATTATGCAAAGTAGCCGCTCCTGACTGCCCACCCCATCCACCCGCAGCACCTTAACTGATAAAAGACGGTTATCATGCTTCAATGCTACAGACCTGCACTGTAAAAAAAAATCTGTGACATTTACGGTAAAATACCGGCAGCTGTGGTTGCCAGAACTTCACCGTTAAAAATATGGTAGAAACATTTTAGGTTTTACAGACTTAGCTTAAATTCACAATGAAAAACCGTATTTCATTAACTGATGAAATGTTAATAAACCAGCATATTGAAGTACTAATATCTGTTTTAAATCACTGAAATCCTGATAACCACCAAAAACAGGTCACATGATGAATCAAAGCTCATCACAATCAGCTCTTCCAAAAGCTGAGAAGGAAAATACTAATATATATACATAGAAGGTGCACAGTGTCATTCACACAAACACTAAACACCATCATGGTGACACACATGATACTGAAATAATGCAATAAACATTCATTTAACAACATTAGATGTAAGATAAAGCCCTAATGTACACAACTGATAAGAAAAAACTAAGAAGAAACAGTTATTTCAATGAAAAAAAACATTAAATAGGAAGTGTCATGCAGAGAATTCTGGGAGTGTCAATTTACAGTTTTTCACTGTAAATTATACAATGACTTTTTCTTTTTCACCTCCAAAAACTGTAATTTTAACAGTATTTTACTGTTAATTAAATGTAATTACAGTTATTCACCGTATATAGTATGGAAACTTACTGATAACCAATTAACAGGTTTTTATTGTAGCCTTTTTACAGTCTTTTACTGTTAAAATCACAATAATTTTTTACAGTGTTGAGCTTATTCTGTTCGATCTGGAGGGAGTTATTGATGAACAGGAGT
This sequence comes from Sinocyclocheilus rhinocerous, assembly GCF_001515625.1. Classification (NCBI taxonomy): domain Eukaryota; kingdom Metazoa; phylum Chordata; class Actinopteri; order Cypriniformes; family Cyprinidae; genus Sinocyclocheilus; species Sinocyclocheilus rhinocerous. The sequence goes on from NW_015638992.1 coordinate 592,393, forward strand.
TCAGTTTAAGTCATGTTTGTGTTTAATGAACAAACTATTTTCCGGGTCAAATAAAATGCATTACCACTGGGAACGTTTAAACTCACATCAGTGGTAATCCCAAATAACCCAAAGCGGAAGACCCTTCATGTTTTAACCGATTATCATACTGGAAGCATAATAAGTGTTAATTAAGTAAATTGTTAAGGGATTTAAGTAGCACTGAGGAGTCAGTGTTAATTACGACCAACTATTTGTCTTGAAACAAATTAATTTACGAGTTGAGATCTTTATTTTGTAACAGCTTCTATTATGGCTCAGTGATATAGCTGAATAAATATACATATCTTAATGTTTCTTAATGAGTGCAAATAGTCATTTTCACTAAAGGAACACCAGGGAAAATTATACTTAATCATTTGTACATATGTGCAACAGCAATAATATATTTACCTACATATGCTACCGTTTAACCATTTGGAGTCTGTAAGAATTTGTAATGTTACTCTCACCAAGGCTGCATTTATTTAATTAAAAATACAGTAAAAACGGCAATATTGTGAAATATTTTTACAATTTCAAATAACTGTTTTCTATTGTAATATATTTTAAAATGTAATTTATTCCTGTGATCAAAGCTGGATTTTCAGCATCATTACTCCAGTCTTCAGTGTCACATGATCCTTCAGAAATCATTCTAATATGCTGATTTGAAGCTCAGGAAACATTTCTGATTATTATCAATGTTGAAAACAGTTGTGCTGCTTCATATTTTTTTGTGAAAACCATCATGCATTTCATTTTTCAGGATTCTTTGATTAATAGAAAGTTCAAAAGAAAAGCAGTTATTTGAAATAGAAATCTTTTGTAACATTATAAATGTTTTTACAGTCATCTTGATCAATTTAATGCATTCTTGCTGTATAAAAATATATATTATTGACTCCAAACTTTTGAAAAGTAGTGCATATTTTTTAACAAAAAACATAACAAACAAACATTTTTTGAGGGATGACACAAACAGTCTCACAAATCAGTTCACACAACTTAAGACATGAAAAGTAAAGAATCCTGCCAAATCAAATGCCATTTATGCGACTGATGAAACACCTAAACTGACTCCTGTTCTCACAAACATCAAACTGTTGTAAATGCAAAATGGGTTGATAATAATTTTGATTCACTTTCTCACAAGAGACTGTACATTTTAAATGTATCTGCAAATGTTTCTTAATTATATATTGTCAGCAAAATCATTGCAGAAATCCTATATATCAACCTATTTTCTGAATGTGGTGATGCCCAGAGCAGTGATTCAGAAACTCATTGACTGACAGAAACTTTGACACGGAGCTTTAATTAGAGACAAAAGTGTGACTGAACTGTTTCAAAGAGTCGTCAGAACTCCGCTTGAGTCTGCCTGGACTTTGACAAGACAACCGTCAACACGTTTCTGATCAATTAATCAGTGTTAAAGTCCCCATCTGCTCTCAACATATCTGTAATATCAACTGTTTTTCCTAGACAACAACAAGATCACATCAGATTTAATGAGAGACTTCTGCTTCTCAGATATTTATCCTCAGAAAAAGAGCCCAATCTCACATTCAGAGAAGGGATTTCAACGTCTCAAACCAAGAAAGTCTTCAATTAAACTTCATAGAACTCACATATTTCTCATTAAAGACAAAACACTGCTCTGTGCTTTTGCTGTAAGTCTCAATATGTCAAAAATGTGTGTATAAATGTTTTTCTCCTAAGGATTTTTAGGAGAAAATATGGGACAAAGCTGATCCTTAAAATCTATTTTCTAAATACATGTTATTGAACTTGTTGTGAACAATTCATCCGTGGATGTTTCATTTTTTTTAAATGCTTTGACCTTGAAATGTTTCATCAATATCTCAACTGTAGCTTCCCAAATCATTTAGTCGTAAACCCCACCCCCATGTTTAAACTCCGCCCCTGCCACATTTGAGTGTCACGCCCACATCTCAACACCCAATCAGCACCTGATGCATTAGAACCAAATCTCCGCCTACATTTTTTTCTTTTTCTATAATCCGTTACACTCAGATGTATGTCACAATACAGAAGAACAGATGTGACGCTACTACTACTACTACTACAACTTTAAACAAAGCTTAATTGAAGATTCCTTTAAACCTCCATTAAAGGGGTCCTATTATGCTCTTTTACAAAGTCTTGATTTTGTTTTGGGGATGTACTAGAACAGGCTCTCATACTAGGTTGTTCGAAAAACACATTATTTTTCACATTTTACATTATTACAACACCTCTCTCCCCAGTCTGGCATGAACGGCTCGAATAGTTCCTGTATCAAATGAAAGCCCGCCTTCTGAAATACGAAATGTGCTGTGATTGGTTAGCAAGGCCAGTGTGTGTTGTGATTGGCACCACTCGGCGCCTGGTCGGGAGATGTCATGCCCCTTACCCAGTGGTGTATAAAGTACCTGAAAGCCATACTCAAGTAAAAGTACAGATATCTT
>NW_015638992.1:596011-597660 GCF_001515625.1 Sinocyclocheilus rhinocerous
GTTCGTTGTAGTTTTTGAAAAGTGATTTCTGTTAAATAAAATATCTCCTTTTGAAGTGGACTTTTAACTTTGTAACTTTGCAGATCTTTTTTATGCTCAAACAGCAACATTACAGACTAACTAAAGTTGAAAAAGTGAAAAAGCATAATAGGACCCCTTTAAAGGTATAAAAGAGCACTATCTGAGTGGTTTTGGCCGGGAGGCCCATGGTTCACCTTTGCCAACTGGGACTGGCACATCTCCGCACCCTTCATTTCCTCTATTTCTATTAAGTATGTCTAAACATCCACAGTCCATTTGTGTCTACCAGGAGAATAACCCTCCATTCACGCTCATATTTCATTCAGATATTGCACAGAGCATGCAGAGTTCACGTTGGAGCCGATGCAGTTTTTTACGTAACAAACCACATTAGTTAAAACACTGAGTATTTGTAGAGCAAATAACTTAAAAAATATTAAGATCTTGTATATTTAACTATGGAAGCCCATTTTTGCCAAAGAAGAAAAAACTCATGCTTTGGTAAATCTTGGTAAATTAAATATTATGAGAAATTATGAAATTCTAAGTCATTACTCGTGAGATAAAAAGTCGAAATTGTGAAATAAACTGTTTAAATTCATAATTATAACAAATATTTACTGTTATTTAGATTTTTACATCATAATAATGACTTTTATTTAAAAAAAATTCACTTATGTCATAACTACATTTTTTTGTCACAATTATGACTTTTTATCTCAATTTTGACTATGTCATAAATTACTTTTACATCATTATTTAGACTTTTTATGTCATAATTAAGAGTTTGTATCTTATGATTATGGCTTTTTATCTCATAATGACTTGTCATAAATATTATTTTTTGTCATAATTATGACTTTTTATCTCAATTTTGACTAGTTATGTCATAATGACTTTTATGTCATAATTTTATTATTTTTTATCTCAATTTACTTTTCCTCTCAATTTCAATGTTTTATGTCATAATTATGACTTATCTCATAATATTGACTTTTTATGTTATAATTAAGAGTTTTTATCTCATGATTATGACTTTGTCATAATTATGACTTTTTATGTCACAAATGACTTTTTTTTATCTCAATTTACTTTTTATCTCATAATTTAGACTTTTTATCTCATAATTTCTGACTGTTTTATGTCATAATTATGACTTTTTATCTCATCTTTTCTGACTTACCTCATAAATATGACTTCTCATAATTTCTAACTTGTGTCAGACTTACAGCTTTTTATCTCATAATTTCAAATTTTATGACTTTTTATGTCATAAATAATAGAGCCTGACCGATTTGGGTTTTTTGGGGGCCGATACCGATATTAGGGAGTAAAAAAAGGCTCGAGGCCTTGAGACGTACACCCGATTTGGCGTTCGAGAGGGTTCCTCGAGCTGAAGGGATCCCCCGAATTTGGTGCGGATCCGCCGTGCCGTTACGGAGATATGGCCGTTCAAAGTTTCAATGGTATTCCATACACTTAAGTGTTAAAGGCAGGGTATGTGATTTTTCAAAAACACTTTAGAAAACTGATTCGGGCCGAATCGCAAAACAAACTTGTAGCCAATCATCAATAAGGGGCGTGTCTACTCGTGATGTGGAGGAGAGAGCTTTCAGTGCATGGGACGG